>NW_017299069.1:285260-289571 GCF_001594075.2 Trachymyrmex cornetzi
ATGCAGCTCGTAAGGGTCATTTCAAGGTCATGCCGTCTATGCCACATAATACATCTTTTCATACCATAAAAATTATGTCTAAGACATTTTGTCGAAAAATGAATAGTATCGGAAATAATTGTTTGCTTCCATACTTTTTCCCCACCCTGTATATATATATACACACACACACATCTAATTTAACAAAAAAATATTTTTTTATCAGTAGTGATGTTGGCGTATATTAAAAGTAAGTAAGACGAGTTGTGTCCGTGGGATTAATCCCAAGTCAGGTAATTAGCATAAATCCAGATTTGCAATTAAGAGAACCACCGAAGAGACGCTTAAGTCTACCTCGAAAATTCTGAGAAACGATCCGCATTTGCGTTACGTAATGGCGGTAGTGTCGAGGGTTTCTTTAAGCGGATTGTCCATAACGTATGTATAATACAGTAGCAATGTTACAGCGACCTGTTGTCTGCTCATTATTTCATGAAAAAAAGCAACAGAAATAGCAATATATTTTGTCTAATAATTCATGCAAAGTGTCTTTTACTTTTCTGTCTGATTTAATCTAGTTTTATTATCTATTGATGTCTTAATGTTTCAATGATTTGTTGTTTTTCATCTTCTAGTGATGTAGGTGTTTCATTTGTAGAAATTAATTTTATTTATTTATTAATATTTATTAACAACACAAAATAGTAATAAATGTATACATTAATTTTACAATATTAATAATAATAATAAATTAATTTAATTTGCCAGAAAATATTCGCAGTTTAAAATATAATTTTTATATCTATATTTAATTCTGCGTATGCATTTCTCTTGATTTTGTAGCTTGTATTAATATAAAAATATTTTAAAAACTACACAGTAGAGATTTATTACGCACGAAGTATTAGAATATCTCATTTTACGTATTTATGGAAAAATTTATTCTAACGATATATTTTTTATTCTGCTGGAGCGATAAACTCTAAATAAAGTGAGAGACAAGATTGGAGAAGAGCACTTAGATCTGAGATACTTAAAAATTAGAAAAGAACACCCAGATCTGATTAACGGACGTTTACGGTTTGTAAGACATTAGGTAACCAGTCGGCCGGCTTATTACAGCAAATCTGGCCGGATACGAGAGAGTTCACCGCTACTATGATTGAATTGCATAAATAACGGACCCCGCGGTCGCCAGGGAAACTTTGGACAGTTTGGGGACGTGGTCGGTATGGTAATAATTTTATGCAGACGGCATAACCGCGAAGGGATACTCGACTAACTCGCCGTGACTGTCAATATCATCCCTCAGACCTGGCCATCGGGAAAATGTTCAACCGAAGTTACCGTTCCTATGGGAAAACGGGGGTGATTCTAGAATTTTCGCAAGAAATCAAAGAAAACTATTAGAGCGTTTCGAAGTTGGGGAAAGAATCTCTATTGTTCCGTGAATTGCGCGCGAGATATATCTAAGTGTGCCGCTCCCGTAAATATCTCACGAGTTTAGAGACGACGTTTCTTCGGGGATCGATGAGTGTTGGATAACGGATCATTGACGTCCGTCCATTTCTTGCGTCTCGAAAGTCTTTATTATTGGTGACCGCTTTATCGGAAGGGTTGACACACGCGAGAGATGCGCTGAAAAACACGGCGGTTTTTTCGTATATATATTTTCGCGTTCACGTACAAATATACATAGAGGAAAGCCCCCTATTATGAGATAGGCGTTTCTGCTAAACTAATAAACGCTATTTATTGGTTCCACCATGAATTTATTGCTCTTGGATTGAAAATTATTTAGTAGAAAATTCATTATTATATCATGTCTGTAGTCATTGTAAAACAAGATTTTAGAATTTGGATGTCTTCAAGTTTCATTGAGATGAGCATTTAAACCTTGTTATTATTTAATAAATAAATATTTGGCAATAAATGCTTCATGTAGTAGAGTAAAGTCGTACTAATAGAAAAATACGGAATATGTTGAATTGTTTAATTACAGAAGTTAGATTTGATGATCATAAAACGGTAAGGCGTGGAAATCGTAATATGAGATACCCAGGGTATTCCTAATATGAAATAACCCATACTTCTATGTTATAGTGAAAATCGTTGCTAAAGTATAAATATTATTGTACAATAATAAAAAAGACAACCGAAATAAACGTCGAGTGCCTATATCTACGATGATTGATTCTAACTACCTGAAAACGAGTTCTGGGTATAATTTATCGCATGCTCATTTTTCGCGCACGCTGGCTGTGTTTGTTTGTATTTTAGGAACATTAAATAATGTTTTTTAATTGCAATACTGATATACTTTGGGCTTTACTATCGATTTCTCGGGGCATCTTATATTAGGAGCACAATTTTTTTACTTTGCGATTTGTTTACTTTTTACATTTCTTTAATTTAAAAAAAAAAATGGAATTTGAATTAAATTTTATGTAACGTTATCTTAAAGCTTATTAAATTCCCTTCAAAATGACCTATTATTTTTTTTTAATTCTGCCTATAGACTTCTATAGGCATTTACCCAAAATGAACTCGGTATCTCATAATAGGGGTCTTTCCTCTATATGTACAGGGTAGACTAAGTGCTTTAAAAGAGATTTTAAGGGTTGATTCCTCATACAAATTCAAGACGAAAACTTCATATGACCATATATCCGAAACGGTTTAGTTTCAAAGATACAGAGTGTCAAAGTTAAAGGAAAAATTTCGTGTTTTCCAAAAATTTCGAAAACCACTCGGGTTATTTTGATAAAACTTTACAAAGTTTTATTGAGAAATAATAAAAGACGAAATTTTTTTTTCTTTCAACTTTGACCATTGTGCCTTTGGAACTAGCAAGTCGTTTCGCATATATGGTCATATGAATATTTTGTCTTGAATTTGTGCGAGGAATCACTTTTTAAAATCTTTTAGAATACTTTTAGTATCCACTTTATGCATAGATATACAGCGGGCTCAGATGTGCATTATACATTCATATGAGAGAACGAGAAACGAGATGGCAGCAATCGATTTATAGCCTAGGGTGCAACGCGTCTTACTTGCGTGTACCTTTGGAGCTGTATGTACTTTGTTGAACGATTTGAACTATATGCAACGCCTGCGGTCTCGATTTGTCCATTTGTTCTCGTCTCCGCCTATTTCCATAAATTATTCACGTTGTTGCCCTCGAGATACGTTCTCTTACGCGGCTCTATTTCGCGGATGGTGCAAATTAAACCTTGGCACAATGCACAAATTAGATCTTTGCGCGACGCACAATAAAACTGAACGAGGAACTAAGCACGTAATTTAATGAAATTAACTTGCTTTAAAGTCTCATAGTCTTAGAAGATAGATATAAATATTTACAAAGTTTTTAAGATTATGATTATGTTAGTAATATCAATTAACAGATTAATATTAATTTATTAATATTCATTTAATCCTTATATAATAATTTTAATAACACTGATTATTGCGTATTCTTATACGAGATTGTTAATACATTGTCATTCATTGAAATTTTTTATTTATATTCCTTTTTCTTATCTATTATTACAGTAATACGTTAGATAAATTTCGTCATGCAATATCTTTTTCTTTATTTATTTCGTGAAAAAAATATTCTATTACAGCGACGAAACTTTATAAAAGATTGTCGCCGGATGTCGACCAGAATACCAACTCACTAGAAGTCAGGAGTCGCGGATTAAATTAGAATAACGAGTTATACATCACATTTACGTAATTATCATATTGTTGAGAGACGAATCCATGCGATGTGCTTCCGAGAGGGCCTAAAATTACGATCACACGTGTTTCAACTTCGTCGTTGTCATAAAAATCTCGTTAGTTTCGCATCTGCACCCGACTGATTTTCGTGAAATTGCTCTTCTCCGCAATTACAGTTTTTATTTATAAGGTAATTAGTTTCTGTTATTTTCCTAGATTATTTGTATTTGTATCACGCATAATTTAAAAACATTTTAATTGTTTACATTATTGAAGAAATATTATTAATATAAAAACTTGAAATATTTCCAAAAATTATGCATGATACAAAAATACAAATAATCTCTCTCTCTAGGAAAATAACCAGTCCTTTTATAAATTAAAATTGTAATTACAAACACTACAATTATTAATAATTTTTAAATGTAGAATTATTATTATTAATAAATTCTAAATTTAAAACATTTCTTTTTTAAATTGACGACTTTAAGTTAACGATTCTAACATTTTTAAGGAGGTTGTAAGGCAAATGCAATATGTTAAGAACTACTTGAAAAAATTACAGACTATTCTAAATTTCATTTAATAATAATACAAAAAAAA
>NW_017299069.1:290039-326706 GCF_001594075.2 Trachymyrmex cornetzi
GAAAATATTAATATATGTATTTTATGCCCTTACAACCTCCTTAAAGAGACGACGTTTCCTTCCCTTATTAATTCTTCGCTGAATCAACATCTGACAACTCTACAACGAATCTTATGTTAGTTCGAAGGAACACGTCTATCCAGCTCCTTGCTAGCAACAAACGGCGATATCCCGTCATATTTATCGCACGTTATCCGTATACGCGCGCGCTCGCGCGCAACGTTAATACCTCGATAATTCATTCTAAATCCGGCGGACATTCTCCGGCCCGTCCGTGTTTCCTAGAAGTGCAAACCGGCTCTATAGCGGCGTTCTATCGCCCCTTTGAAGTCTCGGTGGCGGCGGCGGCGGCGCAGACCTTTTACGCAACGACGGACGAGAGGAACGTCGCGCCGGCGCTCGCCATTTCCTCGTGTCTCCGTTTCTCGTTCTACATCGTCCGAGTGCCTGTCGTCTCTTCTCCTGTTCGCCAGTCCTCGACACGGCTCGATGCAACTGCGGCTACGCGCGAACGAGCGCCCACGCACTCCGTGGCACGCGTCGCCGCGCCGCGCCGCGCCGTCGCGCTCGCGAGGATTGAGTCGGTGGCCGCGGCCTCTTGGCACTTTCGACGTGTTGCCATTGTCGAATTTGCTGTGGACATTTACGATTGTGTTAGAAAATGGCAGAAAACATCTAGCTTTCAGAATTATTATAGACGTAACAGGTACAGACCGCATTTCCTGAGCTGATAAGTTTTCGTGCTGCATTAGAAAGAATTAAACATATCAGTATCTCTCTTTAACTCGGTACTTTTGAGAGAGAGAGAGAGAGAGAGCTGTTTCAAGCTATCTCACTCTCTTTCTGAATTGGTAGTGACAACTTCATAAGAATGCGCAGATTGTAATGCAATTTTCTATTCTTATTATATTTATGAGAATAGAGACGCTGCGATAAAACAATTAAATCCGAATCTAATTGAATGTGATCTGTTCTTTATAGATAAACTCTCTGAACTGATACACGTCGGTGCAATAAGTTGAAATAAAACAAAAAAGTTTGTTTCACTTCAACTTATTGCACCATGTGCATCAGTTTAGATAGTTCGATAAAGGATGGCCTATTTTTGGAGAGTCGAATCGATATCTTTAATTCACGTCATGCAATCTTCCATATTGTTATTGATTGAAATAAATCTCCAAGTATTAAGATTTAAGTTAAAAGAGGAGGATATAATATATCTAGCTTCGATGGAAATTAGGTAAATATACTTATGGTAATCAAATTACGTGTAGTTATGTCTAAAATCGACTAAATAATAATAATTTAATTATAATCGGAAATGTTGCGATAACAAATGTAATGATTTGACGTCTTTTGTTATTGAGTTAACATCTATGGTTTTTTTCTTATTTTTAGTACTTAAATATATCACACTTTTCGTTAATCAAATTTGACGTCGATAATTTTACGATTGCATGCGCGACTTGATGATAAAATGAATAATGAAGACTTCAGTTCCGATCGAAATTACCTTTAATTATTACAATTGGACACGTAATTAGCCCTCGATTACAGCAACGAGTCATTTCGACTAGAAGCGAAAATTTTTGAACAATTTTATTATGAGGTTTTAGATAAAAATGATAAAAAACTTTTAATCTTCTCTTCTATCAACCACCGTAAAGCTGAAATTCACTTGCATCCTGTATTTCAACTTTAGAATCTATAATAGGTGTAGTTTTCAATAGTTAAGGATTAATTATAATACTTTATCAGAAATGTCGATCTTGACAGTTTCTACATGGAATTTTTACATTTTCGGTCATGCTTTTCGCGGTTGTTTTCACAGGGACTGTAGCCAAAATCTCGAATTCGCGTTTAAATTCGTGGCCAGGTTAAATCGACTGGCGTCACGCATTCCTGCGTTAAATTACGCGAATCGCGCGGGTGGGCGGCTGCGTGCTTTGTGCGCCCGTAGTTGAAATCCTGATCCTCGCAAGTGCATTTTCTCTCTCTTTCTGCGAGAGGACGGCGGGTACAGGTTGATTTATTGTCGCAGGCGTCACCGATAAATCATCGCGTGCGCGCGCCTAAATGCGAGTGGTAATCCGATGTCGAACGGAAAGAGAGAGGCTAGATGAATATTGTTTGCTTACTATAAAATTGCGTGAGCGAGATTCATGAGCGAAATTTATAGACTAAAAGTTTTTCCGCAGAGATGACTGATTCACGCTGTCATTTAGATTTACCTTATCCACAAATCTCCGAATTCTATATACCGACTGCTTTCACATCCATTTATATGTCATACATATTATTCATATTTTTATGAATGACAATGCGATAAACATTTAAGGAAAAGTGGAATTAAGATTTAATTAAAGAATAATAAAGAAAAATTGTGTGTGTGTAGAATAAAAGCTAGACTAGAAAAAACTCATAAATATATGTATAGAGTGGAGCGGGATAGTGAAAGCTGAAACATATCTTTTATTTATATTTATCAATTATAAAGAAAGAAGAATTAGAAAAATAGTGTATGCATTAAGAAGATAAAAAATTATTTTACTACGAAGATGTCTAATATTAATGAAAAAGTCGGCAGTAGACAATTTTACATTATTTAAAAGTTAAAAAATATTTTAAATATTTTTTAAATATATGTATAGTGGATTTAATTTATATTGAAAAAAAGCGCTACGCGATGATGAGTTTAAAGCTTCGAAGATGGAAAAATTCCAAGTAGCTTAATGACTTATTAGTGGTCGTTTTTACCGAAGACAAACTAGTCACTAGGGCCTACGAAGTTTATGAGCCCGGATGTCTTAATTAAAATGCCACGGACGCCTCGCGAATCTCGCAAACATAGTTGCATCTGTCCTCCTCGAGCGTTATCGCGAGTTTAAACCGCGACTTCGTTCAGAGCGATCGCGGCAAGACTGGCGGGTGGATTACGTCGCGTAATGCCGCTACATCCTGCTTCGTACTCGTGCTGTAACACCGTGCATAATTCGAAAGTGTCTCTCACGCGGTTGCACCCGGTTAGCTGGCACGACACGACGCAACGATTTATGTGGCGAATCCGCGACTTTGCAGCCTGGCGCATTAGTCCGATGCAGATAATTCTCGTTTTCTGCCAATGCGTCCATCAGAATTAATCCCGGCCTTTATTTTTCGTTTTAACGTTGCCTTTGTTTCTCTCCTCGCTTTTGTACTAGAAAAAATATTTGAAACTGTAATATAGTCTCGATTTGTTCAAGTTTTACTTAATGATGTCATCGCGAGAGAGCTTCCTCTACACTCATCTATCACAACAGAAGCGTGATGAAAATTAAATACCATTTCTCATTTCTCATCACAAATAAATTAATTTGTAGTTTTAGAAAGATTCTAAATATTTAATAAATTAAGAGAAATATGAAATTATCTTGTCAAAATATTATATTGGTTTCAATTTTTATTGCGAGTGATACATTTGTTTTCGAAGATTCGTGCTATAATTAGCAACCAAGAAAGAAGTCGTATTTTCACAAGAATTTTCTTTTGACTACGCTTAAATTTACAGTGAAGCGTGAACAATTTGTGGAATTGCGATGAATAACAACGAAAAAAATAAAGTAAACGAGAAAAATAAATTTATTATTCGAAAAATTTGATCTATGGTTTTTATACGAGATATTTTTACAACGACTTTTTATATCGGCAATATTTTATATTGATGTTTTCTGTTGAAATATCTCGCGAAAATACGACTTCTTTCTTCGTTGCTACTTGTAGAAACTAAGTTGTATCGTCGCGAGAATTTTCGATTGACTACACTTAAATTTACAGTGAAGTACGAACGATTTGTGGAATTGTGGTGAATAATAACGAAATAAAGTTATTTATTATTCAGTAGATTTTATGTATCTAAGGTTTTTAAATATTTTTACAACGACTTTTATATTGATAACATTTTATATTGATGTTTTCTGTTGAAATTTCAGTATTCTCAGAGGATTTATCGTCCTTTGCTTCGCGCCGGTAACCGTCGGAGGAATCGGACGGTGGAAATTCGAGAAAGATATGGCTGCGGGATGTGCCAAGTAAAAAGCGCCGAAGGCGCGCGATATATCTTGGAAATAAAGTAGTTATGCAAACTTCTGCGATATAGTGTAGTGCTCGGATATACAGGAGCGCTCCCATAAATCATGCAGAGAAATCTCAGGAACGTATGCCTTTACGAATTTTATATTGGCGTTCTCTGGTGAAAATTTAAACTCGCATTTAGCAATGGAGTTATTTAATGTACCAAAAAATTAAGCAACTGTCTTTATTAAACTCGATCATAATACAAATATGTCAAACATGAAAAATTCTGTTTAAATATGATATATTTAAGAGGTAACGCTACTCTAGAGCTCGAAAAAAAGTTGTGTTTTTGATCATTTTTTACGGAGATACAATAAAGGAAATGGGAAATCCGTTTATAGGAGTTTATTATACATGTTCTGAAGTAAATAAAAAAATTTTTAATTAACATTTTTAAACAAAATGGCGGCTACATGATACGAAACTCGAGACCACCTCTCGCCGAAGGGCCGAAAAAGTTTCTCCCACAATTTTCAATCTGGAACAAAAAACCAAAATTTTTTTGAAAACTATATATGATTGGCTACAGAAGTACGTAGGGGTTTTTTGATATTTTGTCAACTTTTTTTGTTATAAACAATTTACGGTGAAATTTTTTTTATCGAAAATGAATTTTTTTTCAGATAAGCACTATTTTTTCAAAATTCAATATTTTCAAAATCCCCTATGTATTTCTGTAGCCAATCATATATAGTTTTCAAAAAATTTTGGTTTTTTGTTCCAGATTGAAAATTGTGGGAGAAACTTTTCCGGCCCTTCGGCGAGAGGTGGTCTCGAGTTTCGTATCATGTAGCCGCCATTTTGTTTATAAATGTTAATTAAAAAATTTTTTTATTTACTTCAGAACATGTATAATAAACTCATATAAACGGATTTCCCATTTCCTTTATTGTATCTCTGTAAAAAAATTATCAAAAACACGTCTTTTTTTCGAGCTCTAGAGTGGCGTTACTCCTTAAGTATATAAAAATGAAAGAGAAATATAGATTTTTGAATTATTTTATAGATATATTTAATATTTAATATATAAAATTTTAAAAAATGCCGCTTTAAAAAGTTGAAAATATTAAATTAGAAACTGTATAAGAATTATAAAATTAAAAAATAAAAGACAATTTAGTTAGTAATACACTGTTAGAAATGTAACCACGAGCTTTCTTTACATGTAAATGAAACTCGTGGTTATGAACGAAATTAAAAGTAATGAATGATTTAACTGAAAATTAAGTTACAGTAGTTACTTAAATGTAATGAACGTGTACATTAAATTTATAATATTTAATGTACTTTTCATAAAATTTTATAAAAAGAACATAAAATTTAATAAATTTTCATGAAAAATACATTAAATTTCATGTACATGTACATAAATATACTTTTCTGTTATAAATACATTAAATTTAATGTAATGTCATGAAATTAAGTTCAAATCGTGTAACTTAAAAGTATTAAATGTCATGACATTTCTAACAGTGTTGTTTTCTTTACGAAAATATACAGGTAATCGTTTTCTCAACAATTATTGCTATTCGACTACTGCTAATCCGAGTATTAACGTATCTTTTTTGCACTTAAATAGTCTCTATCGTCCTTTCGTAATTGTTGTTCTGAAGTAAAATGGTTTCCTATTTTATCCCGACCATTTAGTGCAGCGGCTGGTTTTAGGACGCAACTCGTAACTTGATATTAAATGGAAGTTCGAGGTACTCATTGGGTCCGTTTAGACTGGGCAGCTAATGAGAGCCTCAGTTACTTTGATGGTGGTCCAGCCATAAAACTTTGCCGGCCCCCCGAGAGTCTGCAGTGTTTGCATCTCGGTCGTCATTCCTATATAATGTAGGGACCGTTACAGCTATGTAGACGCTATACGTAAAATGTTCGGATATAAAATCGTAATATTATCTAATTAAACAGTTTTTTCTAATGTTTTTTTTTACTTAATATATTTAATGTGGCATTGATTCTTTGATGAAAAAAATATATTAAGGTTTGAATAATATGAAAATAACGATTAAAAAAATCAACGGTTGTATAATTTTTAAGTATATAATAAAATTAATGAATTTTATTTCACGATGTAGAAAGTTTAAAGGAAAATTAGAATTTAAGATTTTAGAATTATTGAAAAACTTATACTTATTGTATTTAAAATACTTGCTACATTTAAATACTACTATGCTTTGCTATACGTAAAATGTATACTTATACCTAAAAATTAGAAAGCGAGTTATAAATTTGAATATTAAATCGCATTTTCGACAAATTAGCGCTGTAAACTGCAATTTAGATAAAAAGACATCTTAGCATCGTTATACTGCGAGTCCAAGTACTCTCCGATTAAATATTAGATACTTGAAATGCAACATTTAGCAAATCCTGTCAACGCAAACATTAGGGACGATACCTCAATTTCAGTACACTGTGTAAGTGGCTGTGACGGACCTTGAGATCACAGGAGAGATCCTGTCGTCTCGTCACGACTCCCTTGGGAACGATTGTAACCCATCGTTTCAGGTGCTATAGTCCTTTCCACGAATCTAGCCATCAAACACTGACAATGATATATTGAAACACAGTGGTTCTCGTTTCGTTTCTTTTTTGCTTTTTTCGATGTGAGCTTTTGACACGTTATCTTCATAGCACAAGCATAATGTACATCTACACATCTGTAAATTATCTCTTTTTTAGAAATTTAAGCTTGATTCTTGATCTGATTTCTTGCAGAATAGTAAATAAAAAAATGAGAGACGCGTGGATAATAAAAATTGGAAAACGAGTATTATGCGTTATGTAAATATACTATTTTAGCCTTTTTTAAATCTACACTTTTGCGTTATACAATGTAAATATTATTTTACTTTATAATTTATAATTATGAAATAAGTTATCGTAAAAAATGAAGTGAAATGAAATGAAATATATTCGTTCAAATTATTTCTCTATAAAGGAGGGAAAAATCGTGTATTTATTAACTGTTTGTTATAATCTAAAGACTTTATTAACTTTCGACATGTGTGAATTTTTTTTAATCTTCTAGAAAATGAATGTTTCTAAGCACGGGTGCCAAGGATGCGTTTTACATCGCTGATCATAAACTCGCTAGGGAATGCTCGAGATTCCTCGACGCAATCTATATTATTAAGCGCCATTAACTCGCAGCAGTTCGTTAAGGTCACTCGATCGTCCAGGATGCGAGGTATTCCACACGCATTCCTGACGGAACGCGTCAGGATTACCTAAGCTGACCAAGATCGATTTTGTTCCAGGTCGAGCTAGATACTCGTTACGCGACCGCATGACATTATTCTTTTTTCCGTTTGCTGGAACTGTGGTACAAACCAATCCGTAACACCAAATGGCTGATGGCAGCCCGTGGATAGTTAATTTTCCGTCATTCAAGTGCAACATATCGTGCTTCGTTCGTTACGCGCACTAAATCTCAATGGGAACATAACCGCGTTCTTTCGAAAGCAATGCCTCTTTTACGTTACGTCGCTTTGACTTAATTGCATTTTTAAGTGCTACAAAAGCGTTGCTACGGTCAATTTATCTTTTTTTGTATTTTTAGTTGTATAACAGAATCATAGTTGAAGCGTTGTTGTAATATTATCATAATTTATAACTATTAAGTGTAAAGGTCTCTCTTTACTAATTTTTTATGACAGTTTATTATATAATTATAAATTATACAATAATATATACACAATAGTCAAAAATTGCGTGATTTATATAAATAATTTGAGCATAAATAATATTAATATTTGTGATATATGATAAATTCGTATTGTATAATGTTATGTCGTATTGTATGTAATTTAAATACCGTATTGTAAATTGCTTAATTGCGGAAATAATATTTATAAAAAATAATTTATAATATAGATGTGTTTCTATTATAATATATGTTTACCGATAGATGGATACTAATAAAATTAAAGTAAATGTAATTGTTAGTAAAATTAATAATAATTTGATCTGTAATTGTTAGTAAAATTAATAACAATGTGATCCGTAATTGTTAGTAAAATTTAATATTTATAATAAAATACGTAATTCATATATTTGAAAATCAGATTGGACTAAATTTAGCAGTAAAACGCTGGAACTTGAATACGGATCACGCGCGACGATTGCCGGCGGCCGTCAAGAGTTAGCCAGGTGGCGAATTAGAGAGGAAGCCGTATAATCGGGATGACTTTTAGTCACACACCAGCAGAAGTTTGGCTACTCCAGAGTATGCGGCTGGCAAGGGACGCGAAATCCCGTCGCATCCGTCGCATATGTTGGCCCGCAGTTGCGACAGTCTAATGCGAGTCTCTGCAGGAAGTACAGTCCATATAATACGAAAACTACAATTCTCTTATTCAATTTCGATTAATTAGCCTACGATTGGTATTAGCTGGTAAAATTTCGTTTAATTGGATAATCGGTGAAATGGCCTTTGACCAATTATGTATTTAATTATTATGCTCATAATTGTGTTAATTATTAATGGAGAATAATTTACTATTTCGAGCTATTAATAGTAATTAAAGGACATTACTTATATAAGATATTATTTAAATAGTATATTAATTATTTCAATAATATCTGCTAATTTTTTGTCTCATCTAACTAACTAATTTAACTGGAAAAAAGTTTCCATTTAAAAATAGATATAAAAAAATTATACATGGGTATAATAGAAAAATTATATAAAATGGAGTTATGAGTTTTACCGCAATCGATTTAATAGTTATTATCGAAACGTGAAATATATATATTACTGCATCGTTATGGAATTAAATCCAACTAGCGTAACGTGGCTGACCGCGGCACGGCTTTTTCCACTGACAAGGTTTCCCCTTGGCGCAATCCATTATCATGAATCTTGAGAGCTTATCGGCCGTTCGATATCTCTTTTCGAGTAATTCTTCCATCACCGTTCTAATCGTGGATTTTCGCGCAGTCACGAATGGTTCCGATATGCAAATCTAAATGGCGAAGGAGAACCAACTTTTGTGAGATTTTTCCGTTTTCAGTGTTATTGAGTTATAATGTCGTTTTAAATTAACAAGTCGGTAAACGAATTATGCAAAATCTGAAGAATTTTTAAAAAACGAATAAATTTACTGAATGAAAGAAAAAAATATATAAATTTATATGAATTAAATAGATTATTAAAATTTAAATAAGAAACAGGTTATAATAAAAAAAGATGAGATGAAGAAATAGATAAGAATGATTTATAAATTAGAGGAAAGTTGCCGATACTGACATAGGTCTCCCAAAGTGACACCCCCTTATTTCTCAGAAACTAACTATTGCACTTTATTAATACTAATAAAATCATGATCTGTTTAACTAATTAAACAAGTGCAAAGACTCATAATTCGTATATTCGTTTATTTCTATATCAAATCAGCTAAAAATCAATTCTATGAGAGAAGAAAATTCTTACGGTATTCTTTTGCAAATTGTGTAATTAAAATAATAGTGACTGTATTATTGATAATATTATGTCATTTTAAATGTTTATAATTTCATAAATTAGTTTTCTTTACAGAATAGGATATATCATTATAGAATAGGAATGTTGGTATTATTGCCTACTATATCAGTTTTGGAGCCCATTTTGTCAGACGCTCATTTTTGCATAACTTACCAAAAACTTAATTATTGCAAAATTGCAAACAGTATTATAAAAATTGCTTATACTATCTGATAGAAGACACTTTTTACTTTGTATTTATGTTTTTGAAGTTGTGTATTTTTAACTTTTGTTTAAGAAATGTTGTCTAAAAACAAAGTGGTATGTCGGTATCGATGACCTTCCTTTAATTAAAAAGAGCTTGTGGTATGCATAATAATAAAATAAATGATCGAGACATAAAGTTTACAGGAAATAACGCGATAAACTAAAATCCACTATTGCGCAATGCAGTTTGAATTGAGTAAAGCTCGGGTATCAAGTTTCGATTACAAGCTAGGGGGATGATGGAAGGGTTGCAGCGGTGATGTTGCAGTCTGGTCACAAGCCAGAGGGCGACGAACAAAAATAACTTCGCATCTTGCAACATTTCTTCTATCTCGTGTCTGTACCGGAAAAAAATTTGCATTTAAAATTAAAGGGAACGGTGTATCTACGGAATCTGTTCGAAAACTACCCTCTCTTAGTGGATTCCTTGAAGTTATTTCACCAATTCTATCTTACGACAGCTCGTTCCGTCTGTTTTATCGCGTCGACTATTTTTTCACGGTGAAGGAAGAATTTTTCCTCTGTGAAAGCGCTTCTATAATAATGGCACTATTGAGAACACGCGTCATTATATTAGTGCAGTGAATTACTACGATTTTTTACTTGTTCATAAATTTACTTTTACTTTCATCTTTATTATTTTTTGTTATTCAATCATTTCTACAATTGTAATTTTGTTATAATATAAAAAAAAATTGTAAGGAAAATATGAACAATAATGACATCATAATAATATAATGATTATGAAATGGTCTTTAGATATATATATAGTTTATTCTTCGAATATATTGGTCTTTTTACGTTTGAAAGATTAATGTTAACTCCAACGTCTAAATTTCTATACTTTGAAAACTCGATAAGGAAACAACTGATGAGAAACAGCCAACGTGTAGCAGCGTGTCTGTAAATCTTCCCACGCGTCACTTTCTTTCCTTCTATTATTTTATCGACCATTTCGTGATATCTTCCATCGAATTGTACGATGTGCTCTGTCCGTACTCTATTTGCACGTATAGTCTACTATATTCGCGTGCGTTTAACTGTAAGCATAATTTACGCTTTTCGAGATATCCCACGAAATATACGAGTGAAGGCTCCTCGCTTTCATCGCGAGCTATTCGTTATCCCTTTTGGGACAGTGATTTTTCAGAGCGTCTGTGAAATTTTACCTTAATACTCTACTGACCACATCCAAAGTTCGATCTTTTGTGCGGAATTCCACAAAAAAAGCAGATAAAATGTAAAAATATTTAGAATTAAATTCAAGAAGCTTACTCTGACTTTCTTAAATATTTTTAATTAATTTTATAACATATTATTATTTCCATCTTTCGATGAGTCTAACCATTATTGGAGATGATAAATTTTGCAGCAATTTGACTTTTTATCGCTTTATTTTTTAAGTATATTATCTATTTTACAGTATAAAGTCATATCATAAATCTTCATGATTCATTGAGAAATTTAACTCTTTCCATTTATAAGCTTGATTTATTATTGCTTAACTTTTAATTTTTTTAAGACACTAATTTTAATTTCTTTCTATCTTCTCAAAGTAGAGAGAGAAAGAAAATAAAGAATTTCCTTTTTTAATTTATTATTATAGCCATTTGAAGTAACGCAAGAAATTCAAGAAAGAACATTCACTCGTGTGGTAAGAATGTGCGGGAATGTTTACTCCCAGTTGCAGGCCGGCTTAAGTGGATTGGGTCACGTGCGACGATCGATTTTTTCGAAAACTCTCGGATCAGCTGACGTTGCGAATGTTTTCTTGGAAGCGGAAAGTGTCTCGCGTGCGACGGAAAAGCGTGCGTGTCGGACTTGTGACTTTCTTTGAAAGTCGTCTGGCGAAAAATCGATACCGGATAAGTGTCGTGACGCATCGCGTGTCTGCTGGCCGTTTGATTTACGCAGGGTGTTTACCTTTGCGAAAGAGCAATATCGTATAAATCGGAATGAGGAAAAATAGTGATTATATATTATCATTAAATGTATGCTTTTTAAAGCGGTATGGCTTGAATGAATTTTGCCTTGAATTTTAGAGATATAAAATAAATATAGAATTATATATAGGAATAAATATAGAGGTATAAATAAAACCTTGAATAAAAAAGAAAAAAATTTCGAATGCGAATTTTACTGCAAAGGAATTTCAGTTGGCATTATAAAAAGCTGGAAATTAAAAATATTTGGGGCGTGTAATAAGTTTTTCATTCAATTAGAAACAAATTAAAGATTAAAATATTTGTTATCTTTTTTATTTTAAATTAAAGTAATGAATTAGTTACATTTTGTGAAAGTTTATTATTTAAAATATAGAGATATATTAGTCATACACTGAAAACAAAAATTTGTTCAACGAACTAAACACATTTAGTCGTTTGCAGATTTGTTTAATGGATTGGGTTAGTCTTACTTAAGAATTCGTCTATAATATACAATGTAGAATATATACTTATTTGGACAGAACATTTGTCTTAAATATATATAATTTATAAAAACGTTATTTCACACAATAAAGGTATAGTTTCAGTCAAACAAATCGTCGCATTTAAAACAAAATATAAACATATATGTCTCATATAAACGCATTTAGTTGACTCTGTGAGACTATCCAAATAAATATACGATGCTGTCAACTGATTTTTCTTGAAGACTTCCAAATGATAGTAGTCTTGTCAACTAAAAAAAATTGAATCATTTTTGTTAACCAACATTGAACAATTTGTTAAGTAGACTACGGTTAAGTTTAATTGAATAAAAAATTGTTGTATTAACTATATATATCTTGTTTGACATGACTGATCTTATATTATTTGCATGCACACATGTTTTGTTACACTGAAAGAAAAGATTGGCTGCTGCAGCAAATTAGATGGTAAAATATGGCATGATATTTTTAATTGGTTGCAACAGCCAATTTTTGGTTGCTGCAGCCAATTGTTGGTTGTATTAGCTTATCCGCAATGTCAGTATAGAATTTCGTTTGGTTAACGCAACCAAAAATTGGTTGCTACAGACAATTAAAAATGCTATGCCATATTTAACCATCTAATTTGCTGTAGCAATCAATCTTTTCTTTCAGTGTATATATTAGGTGTACAATTTTGTTTCCGCCGTTTTTTTTTCCGAAATTCGAGGCTTTATTGTAAAAAACTGGTTATATACATTTATGATTCAAAGCATTGTCCACCGCTGGCCACTACTTTCTCCCATCTTTCGGGCAGCGTACGAATCCCGCGTCGAAAAAACTGGTCATCTTTTGAGGCGATCCACGAATCGATCCAATTTTTTACTTCTTTATAAGACCGGAAGTGCTAGTCAGTCAGATCGTGTGCCATTGATCGAAACAAGTGATAGTCAGAGGGAGCAACGTCTGGAGAATACGGCGGGTGGGATAGGACTTCCCATTTCAACGTTTCCAAGTATGTCTTGACCACTTTCGCAACATGGGGTCGAGCATTGCCATGCTGCAAAATCACTTTATCGTGTCTCTCGTTGTATTGCGGCCGTTTGTCTTTCAATGCTCGGCTCAAACGCATCAATTGCGTTCGATACCGATCGCCTGTGATTGTTTCAGTCGGTTTTAACAGCTCATAATACACTATGCCGAGCTGGTCCCACTAAATACAGAGCATGACCTTGGAGCCGTGAATATTCGGTTTGGCCGTCGACGTGGAAGCATGGCCGGGAACTCCCCATGATTTTCTGCGCTTGGGGTTATCGTAATGAATCCATTTTTCGTTCCCAGTCACAATGCGATGCAGAAATCCCTTCCGTCTTTGCCTTTCAAGCAGCCGTTCACAAGCAAATAAACGCCGTTTAACATCTCTCGGCTTCAACTCGTACGGCACCCAATTTCCTTGCTTCTGAATCATTCCCATGGTTTTGAGGCGTTTTGAAATGTCTTGTTGAGTCACTCCCAATGATCGTGCCAATTCTTCTTGATTTTGACACGAGTCTTGATCAAGTAATACCTCCAATTCTGCATCTTCGAAAATCTTCTCTTTTCCACCGCTATGCCGGTCTTCGACATCAAAATCACCGTTCTTGAAGCGTTGAAACCACTCACGACACGTTCTTTCACTAATAGCGGCCTCACCATAAGTATTTGAGAGCATTCGATGAGCCTCAGCCGCAGATTTCTTCATATTAAAACAGAAAATTAAAACCTCCCGTAAATGACGAGAATTTGGCTTGTAAATTGACATTTTCAATCGAGAATAACTTTATGATGCAGACACAAATCGACTAATGTTTCTATGGGGTTATGCTGACAGACAGATGCCCAAGTTTATTGTATGACATCTATGATCTATTTATTTCGACCACCACTTACCGCTAAAGCCATCTATAGGAAAACGGCGAAAACAAAGTTGTACACCTAATAATAGATGATATTGATTAAAAGTTAACAAGATCAAAACATGTATTATTTCGTTTCCATGTAATCTCTTCAAATATTAATAATGTTAAACTGTCAGCAGAGGCATAAAATAAAAAATGGGTACAGTAGGAGGTATTGTATAAGTAATGTTAATAATGATTCGATCACAAGCGTGCTATTAGCTCAGTATAAGTGTATTAGGCTACCGTTCTAGGGATCGTAGGTTTAAATCTTGGCAATGCAGCGGTATGCGATGTGTTTTTCATTAATAATTAATTGTAGTTAATAAGGTAAGAATATAGGTATTGCGAAACCAGTAAATAATAAATTGAACTGAAAAAATAAAAATAACAATAACAAAAAAATAATTTTTTTTGTTGAAGTATAACGATTTAATCAAATAAATTCGTTAGTTCTCGACAAGACTTTTTATGTTACATTAACTATAATGACTTTCAAGTGAAACAAATATTTTGTCGAACTAAGGCATCTTCACACTCAATATACTTGAACGAGCAAGAAAGATAGTTTATTCAACTTAAATTTGGTTACGAGATAATCAAAATATTTTACTTTAATAAAAGGATTGTGTCACATCAACTAAATACAAAGTTCGATCTACTGTCTATTTTGTCACAAGGACTGTTATGTTTAGTTAAATAAAACATACATGAATTTCACGATAGTATTGTGTATACAAATTTTAACTGTAAAGAAGTTGAGCGTAAACGATATGTGATTATTTTCAACATAAATTTGGTTGTTTTATTAAATTTTTTGTTTGATACACACCTTTTGTTATCTCAATTAATGCTATTTAATGGATCATCAAAATGAATTCCTATTTAATTAAATATATTCTAAAATCAAATAAACATTTTGTCGGCAATAACTCAACTTAGTTGAGCCAAATTTAAAATCATCATAGTAATTGAACAAAATATTTTGCTCTTATTACATTGATATTTATTTGCACGTATTCGACCGCAGCATTTTGTTGAGTCAAATAATTTTTTTTTTGTTGAATAAATTTTTTTTTCAGTGTATAGAGATATGAAAACGCAACCTGATTCCTCGTATGAATTTGTGAGATCCTACAGATTCTGCCTCCTGAGATTAAAACAATCGGAGGATGTATACTTACTCTCTAAATCTGAATCAGTGGATAATCATTGATATCAGCGCCAAGTATGCCACTATTCACTAATCACCCAGTGACGTATTTGGCACTGGATAATTAGTGAAGTTCAATTAAAAAAGAAAGAAGGTTTGAGCATTATATATCCTAAAATATTGATATTTATATGTTAATTTCAATCTTCTAATACTATATTCATTAAATTTATGCACTAATTAGATCACATAATAAAGATTAGCTAGGTTAGGAATTTCACATTTCACTCACTGATTACCAGAGGCATACTTGGCACTGATATCAGTGATTATTCATTGGTTCAGATTTAGAGAGTACGTAGGCATTTCATTCTTTGCGTGGTTAAATATAATATTATGAACAAATTAAATTTCCGTAGCGAGAGAAAGCTCAGAGACTGTCAACGAGTGTCGTGCGCGAGAAATTCAGCTGGATTAGAGAAATTCCGCCACCGCGTATATATATGATTGCAGTCTGCAGTTATTAACCTGTCAGAGAGCAGCGAAACATCGCCGACCACGCCATCCGCGTTGTACACAATGTCCCACGCTGCTTTCATCCAATTAGTTCAAGGAAATTTTGCGCAGTGGAAGCACCCAGTGGCTTTTATCTTCTTCCAGTATAATAATGTCCACAGTTAATGTCTTAACACTTTTTGCGTTATTCTTCATTGCAATTTTAGCTCCATCCATGTAATGCGAATTGTATTTTCTCCCAAATAATTAAAACATCCGAATACGGAAGTTATGTAACATTAAGAAATGAAAGATATTAATTTTATTGTTAATGATGCTGTCTTCTGGATAATGGATTTTATGTCATGATATTAAATAAACATTCTTTCGCACTTAAAATGATTGCGACTGGATCTCTATGTAACGCGTAGGCAAAGGGGGCTTGATGGAATAACTGAAAGCTCAACTGTATGTCAGTATAATCAGAAATTCTCCTTTGCTCCCTTGCAATTTCCGCGAGGGTGGCAGCTTAATGTAGAACCGATGAATCGTTGAATTAATGAAGAATCTCATTTCAATACTTTCACGAGACGCAAAGTCTCTACGAAGACTCATTTTCAAAATCTTCCTTAACGTTCAACTGGAAATCGATTGGCAGGTGCCGATGAAATATTACTCCGTTGTACGCGAACTCCATTATGCGGTCGTAATCCTTTGATTGCATTTTCTGCAAGATATCTTACTTGAGATTTAATAGCAGTCTTTTTGTCAATTTTGTGAACTTGATTCTTTTTAATTATTATTATGGAAATTAAATTTCAATGATGTGTCTATAGAAGTTTTTATATACGAAGTTTTACTTATTAACGTTTAAAATAGTGATGATTTATTAAAATGTTGATATATTTCAGATTAATCCAACCAATTTATTTTGTGTATTACATTTTCTATTCCGAATTTTTCGTGTAACTCAATTTACGTGTGGAATTCAATACTTATAAATGTTATCGTTAATTTACGAATTTTTTATGTTAAAATTGTCTTATACATTGATTTTATTCGTTTATTTGGCAATATTTGGAAATTAATATCTCGTTAATTATTGTGAAAATTGCAAAATGGTAGAGGACTTTTCGTCTCAATTTTTTATTAGGAATGGCATTATATGATTAGTGAACGTTATTTCAGTTACATCCTATATATATCTTAAGTATGAATAAAAATCACTGTTTTTTTATTTCAAATGTTATATATCTATATATATAATATTAAAAATAAAAAAAGAATAATTTTTACTTATAGAGTCATGTTATACATAATACATATACACAGTATTTCATATACCATGTTGTGTGTACATAAAATTGTTTATATCTTAGAGACGGTTCAGTTTTTGATCTACACTAAGGCTTTTTACTCACTAAAATGTATACTATCTGTCATATAAATGTTGGATGATTTTTTTTAACACTTTGTACAAAAAACACCAGGAATTTCAAGTATAACATTTTTCGTGTCCTGCTGTTCGATGTTGTCCACTGTAGATAATAAATGAATCCATCCTGTATTTTATCACTTTGATCACCTTGTAGATTGCCGATCACAGCTGCATACGGTTCCATATGACGTCGTGAAAAAGCATTCGTACATTCGGTGCACTCAGCTTTTCGTGTGTTATGCACGAAGAGCGGTGGCGATGGCGGTCTGTGTTCCGCGCGTATTTTACGCAGTCGCGATAAATCAATGCGCTTGTCCCCGTCCAGGAAGGGAGACGGATAGGACTGGTAGATGAGGCGGGTGATATTTATGCAACGGGTCGCGGTTCCTCCCCTTCTCTCTCTCTCTCTCTCTCTCTCTCTCTCTCTCTCTCTCTCTCTCCCTCCCTTCCCTCGCTTTTCTCTCTCCTGTAGATTCCCTTCCGGCTTAATGCATTGCATGCACAAATGCGTCACGATGCAATCCTGCACCACGATTATTGTCGCACCCTGTCACCGATATCGCATCGCGAGGATACCCGATGCAAGCATGGATCATTGGATATCCATTTGAGCGAGCCTCACGCATACATGGTCGTTATGCGTAATTAAGAAAAATATGGCTTGTTTGAGAAAAAGAAATTTATTAGAAACTGAATAAAGTTATTTTTCGATTTCGTAATGAATTCACGATAGTTAAAGCGAAGTGTTTATAACGATTTAATAACGTGTGTGGTAATTAATTTAGTGACTTTTTAACGTTAAGTTTTTTAAAATTATGTGTTTTAATTTTAATTGTGGCGAACCATCGCGCTAAGATCCGATGTTTAAAACAAGTAGATGTTATATATTACCTTTGTCCGTAAGTTTAAGTTCTCGATTTGACGAGAGCTGGTCAAAGGCGTCGTATTATTAGACGTCGTATAATCAGCACGTAACGATTATGTGCATCATCGCGACGCTGCTGCAGCTCGTTTCCACGCATCGAATCGCGTCCGATGATTCGTGACGGCTCCGCAGATTCTTGGCTCGCCGTTGCGAAACGGAGAAGAGTGAGTAGAAACGCGCGGTACGATTTCGAGACATTTCCATTAAACGAGACACTTCTGATGTATTACGCTCTCTTATTTTATGCCTGACATTGGCACTCTTAAATCTACAAAAAATAATAAAATGTCGACCAGGGACAAATTGTGTTAGCCATTTTACTTTATGACCATGTCAATCATAATGTCATCAGTGATATAAATAATGATAATGTGTATATGTAATCACAAAAGATAATTTCAACTATATTCAAACATTTTATCGCGTTTTTGGAACATGTGGAAGATTTAGCAAATGTTTGACATTTGAAAAATTTGTATGCAAATTTAATCTTCGATAAACAGTGTGTTACATGATGCATTTTATCTTTTTAACGGTTTATTCTACAAAAGCAAGAGGTGGTAATCGCTCACTTGTTTCGAGCAATAATATAAATTTCTATAAATAATTATTACTGATTATTATTATTATTATTATTATTTATCGATTACAATTGGTTATAAATGCCGTTTCATGATGTAACTTTATATTTTAATATTTCATCTCTTTTAATTAATTTAGATCCCATGCATTTTAAAAATATTTCTAGTATTTTATTTTTCATTATTCATTACGATATCATTATTATCTTATTACTTATTACACTTATATCGTGTTATTTTATTATTTTTCTCTGCATTTCATTCTTTCATGCTCTTTGCTCTAGAATAATAACAGATTGTTGCGATTGCTTCCAAGAACCAGGTTGTCACACCAGACTCTGTGACCTGCGCCCATTTCTAGCTATATCACTATCCTGAGCTATAGCTGTCCGCCGGTCTCGTCTCGCCATCGTCCCGGTCAGCGCGCAACTCGGTAACCGTACCGAAGAGCATTGATTTATCGCCGCGGCGTAAAAGAAGAACGTAGAGATCCGTCGGTACGAGGCGTACCCGAATAATACGGCGCGGCTACCTCTTTCCCTTACGTTCCGCAACTCATCAAGTTCGTCGCACCCCATGGCGAACGCAAAACAGCCGCGAGGAGACATCGTTTGTTATTATCTCTTATTTCTCGCGTCGTTTTCATAAGACGGGGTCGTAAAAATGAATATCTTACTGACTACAGCGTCTGGCGTCCCCTCTCTCGACTGATCCTTGAAATAACGATCGGAGTGCGTGCACCTCGACATCAGCCATTCTTATAAAACAACGTGCTTTCGCGCTTGTACTTAATTATTCGAAAGATACCAGGGGAGTCAAGCTGTTTCTCTTTGAGGGTTCAAACCCCGAGATTTCGAAGCTTACAATACACCTCGAATTTATAGAAAAGATTTCCGGATTCATTGTTACTATACTCTTCGATCTGTTATAAAATAGGATCGATATAAGGACGATTATATTTATGATTAACAGAGGAATATTTTACTCTTAAATGGAAAATTCTTAAATCTAGAATAAAATGTAGATCTTGAACGTCGGTTTTGTTAACACATGTAAAGATTTGTTCTTTGCTCTAAACGTAAAAATATATAAATAAAAATTAGATGTGTTACTCTTATCTCAAGACACTAAGTCAATCTTATTTAATTTCAAGGAAGAAAATAGAAATTATTGACCTAATCTTAATATTATTTTATTTTTATACTGTAAGAAATTACAATAAAATTAAATATGTCAGGAACCAAATCAATGAATGAATGTTGAATGCCTATTATTTGTACTTAATTAAAATAAAAATTGCAAGACCAACTGAAATGATTATTTCAGTTTTTTTTTTTTGGATCTCTTCGAGTGCGTTGTCGCGATAGAAAATGTCCAACGCATGGTTATTTCTCACGGCAACTGTACCGAAACGACGTCGAGCGATATGGCTTTTGATCATCCTTCACCATTATTCGCCTTAATTAATTACCGCCTACGTGTTAATGACGGACTCCGTCCGCCACATCGTCGAGCGACTTCCGCGAAACGTGCTGTTGCGCTCGTAATAATTAATGCCGATCGTTAGGGCGGGAGATTAATATATGCGCGTGATAACAGGGTGCGCGGTTTTCGATGTGCGTTGTGCGAACTCGTCCGGAAATCCTGCGGTCCACCGATATATTCCTGAGCTCTCGAAACGACTCGCGCAGTTCGGGTGAGAGCTTGTCGGTCGTTAAATTTAATCGACGGTGCAACCGGTGTATCGTCACTTCGTCTTCCGCTGTGATTTTATTGTCCAACTGCGTCATGAAAAGCGATTATGCTTTACGATACGGACGTGACGCTATTTCTTCCTATCGTCTTAACTATCTGCAGTGTAAAATAATAGGAGAAATTATATAATCGACATTGTCGAAGATATCTTTATTTTTGCAGAATATAAAGTATTAAAAAATAGTAAATTAAATATTAAAAATAAATAAATATTCGATTGTTAGATTAAACTTATATTAAACGTGAATTTATAATACACATTTCTAATTGCTATAACATTATATAAATATAAAAGATATAGGATAATAAAAGTATATTTCGTATAGGGTAAACTCGGGTATGATGGCCATAGTTTTTTAAAATGCAAAAAACATACATTTATTCTTGTTACTTTTTGACAATATTTGGGATATTACTTTCACTGAAGCTTAAAGTAACAAATACTATCGAGAGAGAAATTAAAGAGAAAATGCTTAACAGAACTTTAATTTTATCAAAATATTACTAAGTATGCATTGGCCATCTTATCTGATTTTTAGGGAAAAGATGGCCATGTGATATTAAGAAAGATAGCCATAGTATTTATAAATAAATAGTGAAAATAAAAGTATTAATTATAGGTTACATTGCAATTTACGTGCCTTTATTGTGTATGTAATGTTGATTATAGCAGCTTAACTGTAATTTATTAGACATTATAACGGTTTTTAGCAGACACGTGCAAAACTTTGCAGATAGTCGAAAAAAAAAATATTAGATAATATTTATAATATTGTTATTTTGAACAGTGTACTCATATAAACTACTGTAAATATTGATTATCTTTAAGAATGACTATAAAAATGCACTATTTATTAATTATTAGAGAAATTATGACCTATGGCTATTTTTTCCGTATGGCCATAATACCCTATAGTTTACCCTATATGGACCCCTGTTAGCATGAACATTTTCAAAATAAGGGATGTATTGATATATTATACATATATATACGAACCATATCATTATCCTTTATTAAAATCTACTAGCTTTAATTTTGTTCGGTCAATAAATCGGTGTATTTATTAGTGGTGTACCATTCGCTGGCGATGCTATAGGCAACACGCTTTGCCGGCCAAATCGGCGACATAGGGGGTGATCCTCCAATGGCGGATACAAATAAGCAACAAGGGCGACAGTCTGCGGGGAGCCCGCGGGCAAAAGGGAGCGTTTATTCGATCTAACAAACAAGCTATTCTCCCGGCCTACCTAGGGGGTGCTCCTCCTAGGGGCGTTTGCGTCGGTGGTATTTACATTTTCCGGGCCATATTATCTCACCCAACGTTTCCCTATCGGAAACCAAAAAGCGAAATTGTCTCTACTGAAATATGTATATTAATATATCTTTTGATATCATCTGTATTCTGAAAATCTTAGATGGTTGATGGTTATAAAGTCGGTTAAAAAAATTAACCGATACGATATTAAGTAAGTTTTGTTAAAATATTAACGTGCTGTTTATATAGCGTCTAAATTTTCTTTATTAATGCTTTTAAGATATAGCTGTAACTCATCAACCGCCTAAACTATTAACTGAGGAGAATGCTAATGTGAAACAGATTGTTTTTATTTATTTGATTTAAATGAGAGTTTTTATATAGTAATTTGGAGATCGCGGAAATTATTATCTGAATAAATGGTATTGTTAACAAATTAATCAATATAGTATATTATAGAACCGTATATGTGATAACAAATTATAGAAATTAGATTATTAAATTAAGTATATTTTTATAGCTAGAGTTGGTATAAAGAGAGTGGCGCCAACGCATGTGCCTAATGCTGATTGACTTTGCCATTAAGTGTCCTTACTGTTAGTTAGAAAGAAAACATCGTTAAAGAAGAAGAAGTTAAGGCGAGGAATTGCGTCATATAGATACTCCAGATATAAAACACAAAATGGCGACTTCCGGCTAATTGGTGACACTCTTGATATCCACTCTATTTATAGCGATATTAACAAGTTCATTTTAAAGAAAATTGTTATGTTATATATTAAAGTTGATTCTAAAATGGAATACTCTTACGTAAAAAGATGTAGTCAACTTAAATTTGTTATTTGTTCAAATTATACCCACAATAGACTTTACAGTGAAACCTATTATTTTTTTCTCAAACGTAACAGCACTGATATTATATTTACCGTATTAAAATCGATACTTCACCGTTATTTCCTGTTAGATTCAATATGGCCACATTGTAAATACATCTCTCGGTTATATTATTCTTGATCTTCCGCACAAATATGCGAGAGTTTTTGAATCGAGACTTCTTGTCAAAGAGACAGAGGAAAAACCGAGAGGGTGTAGATCTCTAAAAGGCGAGAAGCAAAGAGATCAAAGAAAGGTGGGTGCCTTTGTTCACAGAACGGAGCCCTCCATCTTTACGGCGTCAGAAAGTCGTTCGTAGAGCGGGCTTATGTGTTCTGCAAAGCGACGCAATAAAATAAAAACGGAACGTCGCGCCCCGAAGGCACGAAGGGAGAGGAACCGGCCAAGGGATAAATCCGGAAATAAATCAGACCGCGGGGGTGCGGGTACATCGAAGTTCGTCCCGCCGCCATTCTTTATAGTACCGACTCCACACAGGGATTATCTGTATTAGGTATTTTATCCAATGCGTCAGAGGCGATGGAATCTTTGCGTCGCGTGCGACTTCCTTATCGCACACGCGCTTTAAAAGATATCGGCACACTATCTTAATAGAGCGATACTTATCAGATTAAATCGATACATTATCATTATAAATATCTGAATATATATATATATAAAACATATCGAGTGTATGGTTTTTTTATGTGCTTATATATTTTTAAATTAAAATTTGAGTGAAATATGTTGTTCATTTTGCTTTAGCGGCGCAATTTCTCAAGATATAATTTTTAAATTACATTTCACTGCTACAGAACAAGTTAAAATATATAATGTTATATGGCTCAAAGTAGGTATATCAAATCAAATAAATGTAATACGAAGGGCTACGAGCCAAACCAATACTAATTTAATATAATAACTATAATAGATAATACAAACAGTTGAAGTTAAAATATTTAGGTTTAAAAATGCCATTAACATGAATTATTCGAGGATATTTTATAGGATTTTATCGCTAGTAACTGGAGACATTTCTAGATTAGATATACTTCATAAATATACTTGTAATAAGAGTGACACAGCTGCGCGGGTGTACCTACATGCGAAATAACGAGCTTTCCGTCGATTCGATCTCTATTCTCACTTTATTCGCACCATTTCAGTCGAGCACCATTAACAAGGCGTTTCTCGCGAGCATTACCATTATATAAACGCGCTCGACAATTGCGCCCGTTGCCAAGCTCCCTTTCGATTCACGTTTCCGACATTCCCTCCTTTTCTCGACATCTGCAATGGTTCGACGCAAACTGTATCTCTGTTGTTGATGAGATGAAATCTGATCCTCGATGTTTCCTGCGAATTTATAAAATCTTAAATGATTTTACACAAGCTTATGACTTTTATTGTTTTATAAGAATTGGCAATATGTTATAAGCATAATCAATTAGCAACTGTTCCTTTTAATGGTCAACATTTAATTGTTCTCGTAATCAATTAATTAATTCCAATTACATAATTATAATTTTAAATTAATTTGAGCTGTTGCTGTTAATATTTAAATTCCTGTTATCTAATGTTTGGCATCCCAATTCCACTCGCTTTTAATGTTTGTCGTCGAATGAGAACGAGACGTGCGTGAATTTATATGCATTTCCACCGTGACTTTATTAACTCCCACTCACAATCAGCATATTTTATGCAAATTATGCGTAGGAATTTCGAATTACCTCGTTTATTTTCGTTGTTCAGAATATGTTTCAGACAACTCTCTTGTCTGAGATAAAGAAGCAAATTTCATTTCCTAAGTATTACTAAACATTTAGCTTGAAATTTTATTGTCGCAATATTTAATACTGAAATTGAGAAAGAGATGATCTAAATTTTCGACACATTTTTCATAAAATTTTATACATTGAAATTCTATCTTTTCATCTCAATGTCATATTTTAAAACACACCTGTTTGAAGAACGAAAAGACATTAAAGAGAGAAAGGATTAATTCGAACTTTATTGTTTTTCTAAGGTTGTTTACACTTAATTAGAACGTGACGGTTAACATACGTGTCTATCACCAAGATGGTCACATCATGTAATAATAAAACTGACCGAGTTGAAACCGACAAAAGTTTATAGCCCGATTAAGTTGGAAGCTCGCGAAACAATGTTCGTTCCAAGTATACGAGCTCTTCATTCGTGAGCAGCATGCAACTTCAGACGACCAACGAATGGACCGTTTCGCACGACACATCTTTTACTTGCCACCTAAACTTTTACGATAACGATCTTTTTCCATACGCTGTGTGCAAGTTTGTTCGGGGTGTACGAATGAAGAAGTTGTATCTCTTTTAATCCGTAAATTTAAACTTGCCCGACAACGTTCTTTTTTCATATGTTATAAACTGTGTCCAAGTTAGTTTGTTAAAGATGTACGTATGAATGGAGAAGTAAATTTTACCTCTTTTAATCCGCAAAAAAATTATTAAAAACAGAGGATTTCTATTTTAACATTATAAAACATTTTATGAATATATAGCATTATAATATAGAAAATTAATTTCAAATATAAATTGAATTAAATTTTCGATAAAATTAAAGATATTAGTTTTAAGAGAGATCTGGAACGTAAATAGAGCATAAATAGTGGAAAGAAACTTATTAATATTCTGCACATATATAGAGTATTTCTTTGATTAGAAGAAAACTGATTTGTTTACATGCATTCGAAAATTACAAGCAAACGTCAACTCTCAATATTTCTTATGCAAAAATAAAAGTAAATGAAGGAAGCAGTCTATTTCCTTCGGCATTTTCCATGCGTATTTTAGAGTTTGTCACAAAATTTGCGACGCATATGAGCGCACGGTGTGCGCGTGATATTTGCAAAATAAACAGAGACCTGCAACCTCACCGTCGCCAATTATGGCAGGAACGTGAGCGCAACTCGCTTCTCCAGCATATACTTATTCAAGATGAATAGCAGAGAACGGCGATATAATGCCGAAACTCTCCGCCACAGCTTGTGTTCGTAGTGTCTCGTGCCGGTAACAAGTGCGTGCTTCGTGCGAATCTAGCGAAATGCACGCCGCTCACAATTTGGAGACCTCGCAGCAACTGTTGTATACACGTTATTATTCGCGGCGAAGGAGCAGAGCATCGTCATCAAGGCATTTCAATTAGAACTTTTGTATTTTAGAAGCAATATTAAATTTCCCTGAGAAAAAATTCGCATCTACACACTGAAAAAAATTATCTTAATTTCTTAGAAATATTTCTTTGAATTTCAAAGAAATTTTCATTAATCCAAAGCAATGTAGAGATCTAGTACCACAAATCTAGCAGTTTATTTGTATATTTTTATGGTATCAGTAAAATATCTTACAAAAGAATAAAAAGAGGGAAATAAAGTAAAAAATATAATTATTGTACTATACGATAATTTAATAATATCGAACAATATAACAAACAAGAAATATAGTAGGCTAATGAGAGCCAGCGACGATAAACAGCGCAAATATTATATATAATACACTATAATATTATATATAATTCATTATAGTGAACAATCAATACTCAAAGAATAGATTGATGTCTTCTTTATTCGAACGTTTCGACTCTCTTTGGAGTCCTCCTCTCAGCAAGAATAATACAATTCCAATTAGCTCACATGTCCGCAATGCTTAAATCACTCGCAAATTGACAAAAATGCAGCGATAATCTGACATTTATAGAAAAAGTCTCATTAGACAGATAAATGAGTAAAATGAATTTGAATGACTTATCATCACGGAACATGAAAAGAATCGTGAAGCTTTGTTGAACATATTAAATCTTCGATAGTGGGTATATTACAATTAAATAAGATCGCGCATTTTTAAACCCACGTCCGATAGCGACAACGTGTCACACAGATTGAACTAAACTCAATGTAAGAGGTCAACGGTAAAAACATTGAGGCAAATTTGTAATAAACAAGAACAAGTCACGTATAAATTATTGTTAAGACAACAAAAACCAATGAGAACGCAACAATAATGTACGGAAATTCAAATTATAAAAACTATTACAAATAATCAAATAAAATAATAAAAGAAAAAGAAAAAGAATTATACAATCAGTATAAAGAGATATTTAAAATTATTACAATATCGTCATTCTTTGAGTATTGATTGTTCACTATAATATTTGCGCTGTTTATCGTCGCTGACTCTTATTAGCCTACTATATTTTTTGTTTGTTATATTGTTTAATATTCGAGAGTCCTAATATTATTATTGTTTTTGTTTAATAATATTCGTATAAAAAGTACATTTTCAATAAGATAGATCTTTTTGACAAAAGAACATATAATTATAAAAAAGATAATACTTATCACCAATTATGTAATATATATTCTAAAATATATATAGATTATTCTGTATATAATACGTATATGATTGAATAATAATAGTACAATGTGTATATAATTATCAATACAACTTTTATCATTTTTAACAATAATGTATTAACAATGTGAAAAGTAAGAGCTCTTTAAAGGTTCGAGACGCAAAGAAGATGAATGAGCGGATGGATTTCGACTCTATTTCTCTTCTTCCGTTCCACTTGAAAAACCAAAAAAAGAAATAGTAAGACGAACGAAAAGACCATGCAACGGCCATTAACTTTTGCACATCTTGCGAAAGCGACATGCGGAAGGATATACGCCAACGATTTTCCTGAGAATTTAGGTGAATCTGGCGGAACGTCCGATTTGACTAGCCATCACGCATCTCTTTTCTCTGATTGCCCAGACACAAAGAGGCGACATCGGAATCCTCTGCACGTTCTATCGCCTTAGCCTATTCTTATCGGGCTTTGCCTTTATTCTTCTTCCTTCTTGTTTCTTTTCTTCTCATTGTCAGACGCGTGGATTCTTTCGGAAGCCAGATATCAGCAAGCGGACTTGCATTCTTTTCGTTTTTTTGCCGATTGAGACTGTTTCCCTTCTTCGTCCATAATCTGTCGAATTTCCAGCTATCCGCCTTATTTCGTGGATCAGAAGCCGAGTATTTGTCTTGATTTAAAACGAACTGTTGCAGGATTGAGAGGGATAAGGTTAAGTTGGAATGGATTACATAAAGAGATAAAGCTCGGACGTGCGTGCAGTGCACGTTTAATGCTAAAGGCATTATGCTCGTGTCACACCACGCATTGGAGATTGAGGATTGCGAATTAGAATTCGACCAATCAGGTAGTTTTAATTTTAATCCGTTTCATTCTTGAATTGGCTGAATTCTAATCCTCAATTCGCAATCCTCAGTTTCCAATGCGTAGTGTGACACGGGCATTAGCCTGATATTGTGTTGTTTATACTTGAATGTTGAAGAAACTATTTTTCATCAACTTATTTTAACATTAATCTTTCTATGACTCTTTCAGAGAGAATAAGTACAGATTTTGTGGTCGCGCGCTTAAGGATAATCTTTAAAGACAACCATTAGTGCTTTTTGCTTATCGTAATTCTACAAATTGTACTTAAGTTTTGAAAAGGAGACTATTTTCACCTATACGGTGTATTCAGAAAGCACTCTGCACACTATGGTTATTGTGTCTCTCATTCTAGTTTTATCATTTATTAGACGAAAAAAGATGATAGGTTTCTGAATACACTTTTATAGAAGCAAGATGTTAGTGAAATTTTAGTCTAAAGTCGTAAAAAAGGAATTTTTTTTTTGAAAATTTTTTTAAATGCGCAATATGGTTAATCCATATACAACTTGATATTTACATCTGAATTTTTTAAAGATTAAAATAAATAACAAATTAAATTTTCAGCTATTTGTGAATTACATATTTTAAGATGTTAAATAATTTTTTTCAATCAATAATTTTTTCCTTTTTAAGCGATTCTCAATCTGGAGTGATAAAATTTTATATACGATTCGCATGGTTAGTATTTTATGGTCCAATAAAAATTTCAACTTGATTTCGACCGAAGAGCATCGAAAGAAGAAGCTTTTCATTGCACCTCGGTCTTTTCTTTAAGGTCTACAGAGATCGTAGAGCGAGACCGTCGGCACACAATTTACTGGCGATCGAAAGCTTCGAAACGCGACTATTCACCTCGCTCGGAGGGCAGCGATCTCGTAATTCTTGTTGCGATGGAGAAGCTCGCTTTTCCAGCGTGGAAAAGCGAGCAAGGAACGCGCACGGTCAAAACGAAACGACATTTCGCGGATGAAAATTTACGAACGACGGTTCGGAGATCGCGTGGGCGTCGCCCTGAGATTCATCTTGTTTCGGACAGGTTGTAGTCACTTCTATGCGTTACAAATAGAACTTTCCACATTGCTCGCAGACGTTCTACCACCTTGTGCGTCGTGTCGTAGATCTTCTGAGGCGTTTTACATGAGGTAACCCGCGGCTGCTTAAAGAACAGGGGAGGTAGGGCAAAAAGGACGGGGAGATATAATTTCAACGGAATTAACGGCGAAGTCGCGCTTAATCCACCAATGCACTTTGCAGATTCTAAATGATCCTTGCAACGCACATAATTTTCTCAACAGTAGTGCGAGTTATTTATTAAGTGGTTAAGCAGTCGCAACGGCACTTCTCTTATTCGGATAATCAATCTTCCTATACGGATAAGTCTTTTCCATCTCTGGAAATGTCATAAACATTAGACTATTTATTTATGTGAAAAATATATAAATGTTTTATTGTACGCACTGTTAAATTCGTATCGTCAAATTATACTTAATTTGAGTTATTTTTAATTATTTCTCTAGATTTTTTTTTGCAACTGCTCCTACTCAATACGTCATTATTTTAATTTAAACTTAACTAAAAAAATGTATTAAATTTGACTTAAATTTAATTTATTATTTACTAGCAATAAGTGCATGTTATTTACTTTGAAACAGAAATAAATTGATTTACATTTTGACGGACATTGAAATAAAAAAGAGATTAGGTGACCATTGCCTCTTTAATATTTAACAATGTATTATATATATATGGTATTATAAATTGCATTTTATTATGTTATACATAAATATATTTGTTATTAAAGATTAGACGCTATTAAAGCTAAACGTTTATCCAAAGAAATGATTGTAATTTAAATATTGATTAGTTATTTTATTTGACACTTTATACGAATATTGTGAAATGCGTTAGATGAAAATGTCTCACTGGCTATATATCGATCAGTCACGACCGACGACGTAAAAGAGCGACAATAACAGAGCGATTCGGAGCGAGGAAGAAGGGAGAAAGAGAGAGAAAAGGGGTAACATTCTTCGACATGGGTATTTATTTTCGGCCAATTAGCGGCATTCCACGACACAAATATCTCGCTCGTTCACGAATTGCATAACCCGGCGGGGAATGAGAAGAACGGAAATAGATAGAAAAAGAAATTATAAAAGTGTGCGTGAAGAAGAGTCAAGGAATGAAAAAAAAGAGGGCTACTCTAAGCTAAAGGGAGAGACCGAGAGAGAAAGATAGAAGGACGGAGCGAAGACATGTCGGCGCGCGACATCCTTCAGCTTGAAGTCTTTTGCTCCTCTGTCTCTTCTCAAACGATGCGCAACCGTGATGCACGCGAGGAAGTATTACGTCTATCACGGCTCTTCTGATTCTCATCAGCTTAACCCGTCTTTGACAGACGAGCCAAGCATCTGAGGGACGTAGCTATCGAGCTGATCTCGGTGATCTTTTACTGGCGCATTGGAGGATACTTTTATTGATCTCTTCAGGATGACAAGAAAAGTTTATGTGACAAAGTTTTGTGTTTTGTGTTTATCAAATTATTATCCGGATAGCAAGCTTATTTGTTGCCATTTTGATATCAAGATAACATTAAAGTTGTTCAGTAATGACAGATAAACCAGCTTGCTACCTGGATAGTAATTAAAACCAGTACTTTGGAGTGTTATAGTTATATCTTATATTATTGTAAATATCAAAATGATTCTGTGTCAAAAGGTTTCCTTAAGTTGGTGAAGACCGCTATATTGGCTGCCTGAGAAAATTTATCCGTAGAAATTTGCGCGGCCATCATTCATGCGTTCTCGAAACACCTTAAAGCTTAAATCAAAGCTAAAGGTGAGTATTTTTAATATTAATGATTATTTTGGGTATTTAATAAGATATAACTATAACAATCCAGAGCTTATTTTTTGTGAATATACGTTACTGATGACTTGATAAACGAAACGAAACTTCATGGCTGAACATCTTTACAGAGATTTTTGTTTCAAGAAACTTATTTGATCTACGATTATCATATTTTATTATTCTGTACTTTTAGCTAATACGGATTATAGCATTAAGAGTTGCAACTCATCGAGAAGCAGTTCTTAAAGGAATTAATAAAAGTCCCCCTCGTTTGTCAATCGCAGGCAATATGGAGCGATATAATCTCTGGCATAAGAACCCGTCGACGCGCAGCCGCGCGATCATAAAATGCGACTTTAATCGTTCCCCGTGCCGTTCATAAAATATATCGCGTTCCGTGTATATTCCCGGACGAACTGGGTTACTACTTCGGAATCGGACGGAAGCGCAGACGGGACCTGCAGACGGATTTCTGCCTCCGACTGGTCGGCCGTGCACCGTAGGTAGTCGTAAAATATATAGCCTTTAATTTATATCCGAAGTTCGAGTAAAACGGCGGATCGCGGAGGAACAGGATTCGCGTCTAATGAGATTGCTTTCCTATTCTCCGGTTTCCCTCCGTTTATACGCAAGTAAATCCGACGGAGAGGAATCGTTTCTCGGTGCGCCTGAATGTGAAAAAGCGTGTAGTCGACGCTTTCAGCGACTCCGGATTGCTAAAGGGAGAATTTCGGTTTTAACGAAATAATGTGAGAACGGGATTTGTAGGATTGTGAAAATTGTTTCTAGTCTAGGCACATAAGAGAGTAATGTTAAATCCTTAACGAAATATTAAGCTCTTAACTGGTCGAAAAATTACTTAGAGAAAAGTTTTTGGTATATTTATAGTAAATACAGGGTTGCCATACATCTGGAAAACCGGGAAAACTGGGAAATCCGAGAAAAGTCAGGGAAAAATGTAAAAAAGTCTGGAATTTCAAAATTTGCTCACAATTTCCTTAAGCTGCTCCTATTCCAAATAATTGTTATAATTTTTTAAATATTATATCTGACGTTTATAGTTCAAAACTTGCGCACTTTAAACGATTTTAACAAAATAATTCAAATTTATATTTTATTCAGTATTTTTGTTTAATCCCTCTTTTTCGTCGTAACTGCATTCTTTTTTTCAAAACTAATTAATTTTTTGCTGGCTTGAATTTGTATCCAAAATTTTACTATGCTACTAAACTTTCTTTGCGTTTTTCAGCTTTCCTACAATCCTTGAGTCTAAATATTAAAATTTACATATTTTATATTAGTCATGGACCATTTTCCATTTTCATCTGGAAAACCTGGAAAAGTCAGGGAATTTTAAAATTTATTTTCTGTGGCAACCCTGAAATATTATCTAACATAACAATATAATCGTTTGATAATAATTACTAAATATTTAGAAAAGTATAAAATTACTTTTGATTATACCAACTGAACATTTTGAAATTATTTCATTCAACATTTAGTAGTTATTATTATTTTTTTTTTTAGTGAATGGGTTAAGTCTTCTCTCTATATACAAGTATCTGTCTATATAGATTAGAATAGCGTACGCTTTTACAACGAGATTTGTGTTTAACGCGCAAGATTGGACTCACGCCGAAATTCTCTCATGCAAGCGGTATTCCATTATCTTCATAGACCAAACAGACGTATCTCTCTCTCTCTCTCTCTCTCTCTCGCGCACGATCTTAAGTTAATTCAAAGTATCCGTCGCGCTTGTTCACGCCTCCGAACGTATTACCACTTCTTCCTCGCAGCAGACTCCCCGTAATTCGCGCCAACTCTTGACGCTGATTTGTGTCCAGCGATGCCGTTCAATATTTCACTCCGATGCGGGATGCGGTCGCCACATGTGCCGTCACGTCGCACCCCGAAGATGAATTCTGCGACGAAATTGGAACTTTTTTCCCTCGACGAGAATTCAATCGAACGCTCGCGTCCGCCTTGACTTCTCTTTCGCGAGGATCGCCCAATTTTGCGCGCGGCCGTGTATAAATAGACGCACCGCGTGCAACACTGTCTGCCGCGCTGACATTGATGACATTTTTGAAATTCACGAAATGCTCCCTCGTCTGGCTCCTCCCCGCGTTATCTTGTTCAATTTTTTTTATTAACTTCTAAAAAATATACTTTCTTTCTATATGAAAGTTTGACTCTACATTCTTTATTTAAAATTATCGAAGCTCACGGCGTATAGAAATTATTCGGTAAGTTATGTGTTTTAAGTATAAAATTAAAAATTCCTAAATGCCCTACATTAAGTTTTTTATTAGAAGGAATCTCTCTTTTTAGGGTTGTTATAATTATAAAATTAAAAGTCTTTCAATTTGTTATTCTGGAAAGCATTCTATTCGTAAAAAAATTTTGGAGCTTTTTGAATGTCCTTGAAGATTAGCGATTTTAATGAAGATTTTACGAAATATGATTTTCTTAGAATCTTGTCATTATAAGAATATTTTTAAATGATTACCAACAATATTATTTATATTATTTGTATCATATTAGGATTCTCGCAGTAAAAGAAATATTAATATTCTTAGAGTCTATAGATGCATGTTCGTTAGAGAACCATTTTATTACAGGATTGCGTTAAAGTTGTTTGAGAAATTGATGATTCTTGAGGAATATCTTCTGTAATCTGAATAAATCTCTTTATCTCTTTATCTACTTATCCATCCGCCTAAATTCGCAGAGGGAAGTAAAAAATTCGTCGACAAAATTTCTGCCGGTTCCCCAGACACTTGCCTAGGAAATCGGTTTGTGGCTTATCCGAACACGTCCCAAACAGACGGCAGCTGTCGCCTCCGTGTCGTCTGATGTTCCGTTGATCGAGATATCCTCGACTTTTCCTGCGGTAACCAATGGATAACAGCGGATTGGCAGGAATGTGCGGCTAACGATTTGCTAACGAGCCTTTTTCTCGTCTTTTTCCTTTTGCTTTCTTTGGCGACCATTACAGTTGCAGAATTAAGCACCCCCAATCTCTCTCTCTCTCTCTCTCTCTCTCTCTCTCTCTCTCTCTCTCTCTCTTGCGACGAGTAATGGCCAAAGGCTTACGATCTTGTAGACGCGGCTTTTACGGCCGCGAGGATCGCACTCCCGCTTTTATTCGACCAGCAGCCGTTTACTCTCGTAACAGTGATCGTCGTTGCTAATAAATCGTTACCACTAACGTGGCCGAAGAAATGTGACTCTTCTGCTATATTATCTGCTTTTATCTTGCTTTCCAAAATACCGAGAATATAAAAATAGAAGAGAGAGAATACAAAAATACAATTCTATTTATAATCTAAATATATTTCTTATCAATTATAATAGTTACAATTAATTTAGGCTCTCTACATAAGAGCATTCGTTATGCATTACGTTAAAGTATTGATTAAGTAAACTGGAGCCTGTACATAACAGTAAATTTATCTTACGCATAAAAAAAATTATAATGTAACGGTGAATATTATGTTGCGATTTTTTTGTACGTTAATATAAGTTTACTTTTACGAAGCTCATATTAAGATCAAGTACTTAATGTAACGTAATACGTTACGGACGTTCTTATGCGAAGAGTCTTAATTGTTATTTAATATCGTTAAATATGAATTGAGATTTTTATTTTACCTCGCAGAGAATATCAGTATGCCGTTTATCAATTTTGGATCAACTTTATAATCCATATTCATAATCCGTTATTTCAAGACTGTCTTCAGTAATGACTTGAGATGCTAATACGACTCTGTAATTGTTTTACGATACCGTAAAACTGTACTTAAGAAAGTCTTAAATATAAGAATTTACTCTGAATATTGGCCTAAATGCAATATATGTACTCTCAAAATAACATTTCCGTTTGAATCTCTTTTTATCGACTACCATTTTGATCCTACAAGAACAGCTTTGTTAAAGTATCTAAAAATTTAGCCAGATATACAGATTTAAAAATAATTTTGTTTGAACTAATGTTTGAACTAATTGTTTGAACAATATTAAAATAATGATGTAAGACGCTTAAACTGAATGCAAAAATATTAAAATTTTTTACAGCATTGCTCATGCTTGAGTTCCCTGTGTAATTATTTTGACGGTCCAACAAAATTATTTTCAGCATGTGTATCTAAAAATTTTTAGATATTTTAGTAAAATCATTCTTCATGTGCACGACACCTATATTTCCAAGTTAACGCGGCAAGTGATCGACTTCAACATTCCTGACACTGGTCTGTTCATCTCAGAATTGCTGCTCCCAAAAGAGCTGCTAAACGATTAGGCGGTACGGTGGCGTCTCGCGACGTCAACGCAATGTTGACGACGCCGACGTCGCCTGGGTGGCCGGTTCAACCAGATATCTCGCGGGCGAACCACCGTGGCGAACCGCGGTGAAAACCGTCGCTCTTCGTTCTCCGCCAATTATCGTCGCGATTTATTCAAGACGCTTCGTACGCCTGTTCCTTCGTCTGTCCATCTTGCGAAGCCGTAATTATTCGTGGTTTTCCAGTCGCTTCCTGTTGCCCACCCGCCTGGTTCCCTCCCTCTCTATCCTGCTTAGAAAATTCGGTCGATGAACCCGTAACTGATCTTGCCCCGGCGAATCGTCGGATAATTACCGGTGTCGTCCGAAGAGGCTGAGGCAAAGTGAGGTGAGATGAAGTGGGACGTTCCTCTCTGGCAGCCGTCCGCGGAATACTGATTAGGAGTAATTACCGTGACGGTAGAGAGAACGCCGACGAATTTAACATTCAATAACGAAACGCTCGTGCGCGTCACTTCGGCTTGGTTGCGGTATACCTGAAGAGCAAAACACCAAAGTGAGAAAAGGAAAAGAGAGAGTTTCATCGTTAATGCATTCTCGTTAAAGTGCTTTGCGCACAACATGCATATACTACTCTAAGTATTTATTATAATTTATTATATGAAAGTAATTCTGAATTTATCAAGAGATTTAAATAAAGCCTGAATTTAAATGTACTTGGAAGGGAGAAAAATTTAATATATTTCGATTTATTTTTATATCGGTTCTATGAAAAAGGAGTCGTTTATGTTATAGAATATTGAAGATAATTAAATTTTCAAAAGTCTTAACATAAAAGACATTTTTCATCAGTAAAAAAAATAGGAAAAAAACGTGAAAATGGACAGTATTCAGAAAGGGGACTAAAAGTGCTTATGCGCGTAATATTCTTAGAAGACAGAGTTCAGTTAATCTTCTAATTTTATTAAATATGGTACATGTATGTGCACATATGCATGCACTTACACAATTGTAAATAAATAGATACGTTTCACATATCTATACATATCTGCTTAGCCATTATCATGAAGCTACGCGATTTATCTCCATGTCTTGTTAAATGCCAACGTTTCATGAACATTGCAGTTTACTTCAGCAAGGTGAAAAGCAATTTGATACTGATGATTTGATGAATACTGATGATACTCATGTTCTGCTGAAGTGAACTGTTACGAAACGTTGGTATTTAACGATGTATCAATATACGGAGATAACCCGCAAATAGCGTAGCTTCTTTGAAAACAATATCCGTGGAAGCCTCTAAAAGTATAAGTAAAGTCATAAAAATATTTTAAACAAATTTTCTTTTTTTTGAAGAAGTGGCGTTACATTGAAATATTTTAATGGTACACTGAAAGAAAAGATTAGCTGCTGCAGCAAATTAGATGGTAAAATATGGCATAGCATTTTTAATTGGTTGCAACAGCTAATTTTTGGATGCTGTAGCTAATCACTGTGAGAAAGGATTTTGTTAATTTAGAAAGCCACTAATACCTTTAACCGGTGATCGGTAAATATATGACAACAAATTATGTTGTTGCGATTGCTGCTAGTCTGCTATACCAACCAATTA
>NW_017299069.1:327830-344002 GCF_001594075.2 Trachymyrmex cornetzi
AATTAATTTGCAATCGTAACAAATCGATTGTTTTTTAAACAAATATCACATTTGCTTTCCCTTGATTTGTTCCTGTAACAAAATCTTTTCTCTCAGTGTAGGGACACTACTTATCAAGATCATTTCTTATGACAACATTTTTTTACTGAACTATTCAATTGAAATAAAATTTATGTGCATTTATCGCGTAATTGGTACCTAAATGTATCATTAGCGACACAGTTTTACAAACAGATTAGTATGCACATTCTGAATCTTGTTTACACCCTGAAGACCGTCTACTGGTTGCAGCCATAGACTCGTTTACGACTCAGTTGACGCATTTAAATCGCATTAAGGAGTTAAATGGATCCTTTCTCGAGCTCCCTCCTAATGTTAATTGACTCGCGAGGTTCTCTTGGCGATGGGGAATAACGGAGTTATGACTGGTTATGATTATTGGTCTGTAACGTTGACGTCTGGAAAACGCGGTGGCGTCAGCTCGTTAGCGCCATTATTATGATCATACACCGGTCGTCGTCGGCGCCAAAACAGTGATTTCAAATTACCGAGGACACTGCCAAGAGGTGATGCGATACCGTTAACTTACCATGCGGCTTTTGTAATTCAAGCTTGCGAAGGCGTTTCGCAAACGGGCGCCTCAGCGTCCTCCATTGAACTACGTAAATTAGTTCATGAACCCAGTTGATTCCTTTGTTGATGGTAAATACGTGGACGTGAATTATCCAGTGGCGCGAAGTAGCCATTTCAACCGGATTTAATTTGCTTCCTTCGCCATTGTTCACTTCTTCGGTATGTACCACAGTGGATCGGAACCACTAATTCTGTGAACATCGACCAAAAATCTGTTCAGAGACAGAATTCCGTTTAAAAATCGATTTGAAAGAAATGCATTTTGATAAACAATGTTTTCTTTTAATACTTTTTCATAATATTTTAATAATAATGATTTTCTAACAATGTAAACAGCAAATGTTTCTGTTTTATTATTACTACATTGAAACAAAAAATTGGCTGCTGCAACAAATTAGATGGTAAAATTATGACATAGCATTTTTAATTGATTGCAACAGTCAATTTTTGGTTGCTGCAGCCAATTGTTGATTATGTTAGCCTATCCGCAATGTTAGTATAGGATTTCGATTGGCTAACGCAACCAAAAATTGGTTGCTGCATCCAATTAAAAATGCTGTGCCATATTTAACTATCTAATTTGCTGCAACAATCAATATTTTCTTTCAGTGTACTCTAAATTTCTTGTGAAATCTCACTCTAAGAAAGTGAAAGTATAACCACCCTTCACTTCGTGATAAAAAAGTGACAATTTTTACTCTTTTTAAAGTGAATTTTCAAAGGAGTGAAATTTCATTTATTTTGAAGTGAGACTTCACTCCTTTGAAGTGAAAATTTACTCTAAAAAGAATCAAAATTGTCATTCTTTTTCAAGAAGTGAAATATTTTCACTTTTTTTCAAGGGTAGTTGTATTTTCACTCTCTCGAAGTGAGATTTCACTGCAAAAAATTTAGAGTGTATTACAATACAAAGTACTCTTGAAATCATTCAACTTTTATTTAAAACACTTTTTTATATCTCTATTAGTTTAGAAAATATTTATGTAGAAAGAGAAAAATCGATTTTTTAAAATGATGTATAACACAGAAGGTAGTACACAGTAGTAGTTAAAACTTGTGCGAATTTTTACTACACAAAAAGTTCTTCAAAATCCCGTAATAAAGATCCTCAAACATGTGTGGACTTTTTTTTAAATTGCTCTGTAAATTTACGTGAAGTGAATTAAAATTTCGTTTTGACATATTAGAGAAAAATCCGTAAAGGAATAATGAAAACTGGAAACAAAAATGATAAAAACATACCAAGAGAATCATAGAATTACAGACTATACAATAGACATGCATATACGTATATTCTTTATATAGAATATAGCAAAACAATTGAACGACTTCTACTCTTCACGAATTTCATTTATCATAGAAATCTGAAACTTTGTATATGTATAGCGTCTGTATTATTCATTAATTTATATTGCTTACTTTCGGATCATGAATTGGGGGTATTCTACAACACATTTAAGTGGATAAAATTATGAAATTAAAATTTTTATTTTTTGGCCCATGTCCATCTATTACTTCATTTCGATCCACTGTGCCTTTCGAATTCCTACGAAAGAAAAAATCTATGATTTGGACAGATTGAACAACGTAAATCATTTTTAAGAAAATATTTTTTGTCAACGTTATTTAATTAGTGATTAATTTTCTGTTGTAAATTGTAAAATAGTTTCTATCATTTTTTTTTAAATTTAATTTTTTTAATTATGTCACTTTTGAAAAAAGAGAACAATAGATATGTTTCTATTCCCATCCTAAGTCAAATCCGTGTAATAATTCTGCATCTTTAAAAAGCAAGCAATATAAAGCAGCTAGTTTTCATCTCTCGGGACTTTTATTCTGTAAAGGGTTAATATTGACTTCGTAAGTGAGTTTAAAACTTGCTTTGTGCGAGAGTAATAATGGTTGAATCAAACTTGTTAATGTTAGACTTTTAGGAAGTTCATAATAGTATTAAAAAATTTATGCGGGTATGAAGTGTAAATTTGCCGCTTTTTCAACTGAAATGCAAGGAAGATTATCACGCGTCATCTCTTCCTGCTTTTACAATATTTCAAGATACAAAAGGTGTTGATTTTGAATGTATATATAGTGCATGCTCTTTCACAACTGAAAAGAATTTATGGAAATTCAATCTATGAAATTGAAGAAATTCAATCTGTGAATTCTCTAAAGACGGCACCTGGCTTTCATGTAAAAAATTTATCATTTTTGTCCAGGTACAAAACGTCTTTCTTTGAAAAGAGAATTGGAAAATTTTTCTCTAAATGAAAAGAAGAGAATACATTGAAGTCCATAGCGCTAATTTTACTTCGATTTTGCTGACATTTTGTTTTAATTTTGATAAATATGACAAACCGTTTATACTAATTAATTATATTTTTATTTCCTTTTGATTAAGAAGTTCCCACATCCCTCACAAGTAAATTAATAGTAAAAATCTTTTCCGTTTTAAATCTATGAAATCTTAATGATACAGAAAAGATATTCTATCCTAATTCTTTTGGTTTCAATTTTTTCTTATTTCGTAAAAGAACTATGAAAAGACTGAAAAGAAACAAAAAGGGTTTCAAACGTTCGTTAGGATTTAAGTTTAATCCTTAGTTGAGGAGCAGAGTTTTCAGCGCAACTTCCCATTAATTCCCTTTAATCCGCTTTTTTTTTCAAGACTACCTTGTACGGCGTTGTGAACGAAGTTAGAGTTACGGGAAACGGATACGAGTAGTAAGGAAAAGGGAAAAACGGCGAAGTAATAGGTGGTCGGGAGAAAGCGAAATTTATTGCAGACAACTTCTTATCTGACAAATCTCTGGGGCGGGGTCTGATTGAGGGATGAATCTCCCTCTCGTTGGGAAGCCATAGCATGGAATTATCGACGTTCCTTGCTATCGATGGATTCGCTTAATGATTTCTTGCATCTTTCTTGCCATTCATTCGCCGTATCAACTCCTCCCTTTTCTGATGCGATGAGAAAATGTTATATCTTATGATATCGTCGAATATAATTAAAGCGCGTGAAACAAAATTTTTGCAACTTTAAATCACTAACATAAAATTTGAAAAAACCTTTTTTTCTGTTATTAAAGGAGCGGTAATTATTTTGAAATAAAACGCATTTTCTTATTATCTAATAATATCTAGTAATGCTTATTATCTAATAATGCTATACACAGCACACTTATTTTCACAGATTACACAAAAATATTTTTATTCCCAATTCTTTTGACATAGTTATCCGATTATAAAAAATTAATCTTTTGCGAGAGATTCAACTTTTAATAATTACGTTTTTTTTATATTGAACACGATAGTATGACGAGCCAGCAGTAATACAAGTCGCGTATAGACTTTCAATTCCTTAGTAGCAAGAAGAAGTCACTCCTGACTCTACATGAGCGGAAAATATGATTCCTTATCGGAACCGAGATGCGTGTCTAATGACCGAAAGAGAGGATCGAAAGGCTCATAGATGCACGGAGGATATGCTTTGAAAGAACGCTTTGAAGTCGAATGTCATTCTCCGACTTCCTGTACTTCGTAGAGGGAGCAAATTCAATTTTCTTTGAATTCCGAGGTGTCTTGGACACGCAGGAAAATTAGTCGCCTGATTGGGTACGAATACGAGTTCAAGTTCTTTTATCTGTAATTGAATGAGAACTGAACTATGAGGTGCTATTTCGGGATTTTTAAAAGACAACTTTTGTCTCTTTGTCTTTTTTTTTGCAATTTTCAAAATTTCTTTTAAAGATAACGAAAATCTAATTCTCTAAAAATTTGATTTTCTAAAAATTTTAGAAATCAAAGATTTGATTTTCTAAAAGAAAATGGAGCTTTAAATATATCTTTTATTTATGTGTAACAAAGTATTTCTTTTATAATTAGAAATAAATATTTACTAATAAATGATATATTTTAGCGTAATACGTAATTTCTGAAGTGTGTCTCGGTGAATTAATGAATCATTTAATTATTTAATTAAATAAATAAAATGGCTTATAACTGACGCGTTTTTTAAAATTATAAATTGTTTAACAGAACTGGAACTCAGAGCTATTTTTTTATGCGGACGTGAATTGTATATTTTACGTGCAACAAATTGCTTTTCCGGCCACGATAAAAAATGCACAGTGTTTTATTTCGATGATATGTGGTCCAAGCTGGACCACTCATCGCCATTCTGAGACAGGTCGGCCATTACGAGTTCTGTAACACGGGGTTGGATAAAAGCGGACACCGTAAAAGCGAACGGGGTGAGCAATGCATCCTGACAGGAGCCTGACGGGGTCCTGTGGGAAATAGGGACGAGCCTCGCGCGCGCACTACAGGGAACGCCATTCGCAAGGAAATTTAATATCTGAATCGACATTCCGCGTCCCCCTTTCATAACAGACAGCCCGCGTTGATTCGATCGAGCAACATCGCTGTATATTATCGGTTCGCTCCTGAGACATCGATACATCTGCTATCTCGTTTGCTTCCGTCCACAATATGAAATCAATCCGACATCGGAGGTTGATACTATACATGATGAATGTTACATACATTGAGAAAAAGGTGTCTAAAAATATATTTGTGAGAAATATATTTATTTCACTGAAATAAATATATACACATAACTATTTTAATGGATCAACAAAATTATTTAAAAATCTGTGTTTAGCTAAATCTTTAGATATTTTAACAAAATCGTTCTTTCTATGTAGAAAATAACGTTTCATAATTTAATTCGTAAATAATTATTTTTGCGAAATCAATTAATATTAAATTTTATACCTTTCACGGTAAAATTATATTTTTCTTGTAAAAAATAAGTTGCTCTTTTGTCTTTTATTATTAAAAATTTTCCTAAAATTTGTTTAATTAACATTTGATCTCTTTTGCTATAAATAATTTAGGATTGATAAAAATATGCTGAACATTTCTATCCAACTTAATTATTCTGGTTCTTTCCTTTATTCTACGATAAATTAAACAAATTTTAGGAAAATTTTTAATAATAAAATTTTATTCTGGACTACTATATGATTTTACGAGAACGTGGTATTCTATTTCGGAGATTACCGAAACGAAATAGAGTTCAAACCATTTTGGATTATCTTGGATTTGTCGATGTTCTGGAGATTTTGCAAGTTCGATTACATCTGTCGAAGTAACTATTATGTGACGAGGAAAGAAAATAGAATGATAAAGTAGATCGTGTCTCAACTCGTACATAACTTCCACTGAAACTTAGGTGTGTAATTCTAGAAATGGAAGCGTATATTTCTAGAATTTCTGTACTTTTGCAATTACTATTCCCTGAAATGTATAGGATATGAATATTTCATATAATTTGTGTTATGACTCGTATACTTCCTCAGATACTTGAGCAGGGTTTACGAAAATTCCTTATTTACAGATCTCGTATAATTTTGCATCTAATTTGAAGCACTGTAGTGTAGAAAACCTTCCTTTTGCGGCAATTCCGTCGAGAAAATATTTATCGTGTCTCGATCGGGGAGAGCGCTTTGTGCCCCATTCACGTCGATCGTCGTTAATTGAGAAGACTAGCTTCGTAGCTTCCCGACACTATTTATCGTTTCTTCCAGCAGCCAGAGGCGGCAGATGCTCCTGCCTATCTGAAACGACCTTTTGGGACCCTTTGGAACAGATTCGTCCTATGCTCGCCCTCGACGACACTTTAGGGACGCTTTTTCACGAATCGCCGCCGCCGTTTTCTTGGCTCGTTCGTTACAGATTAAAACCGATCGAACGCGACTAGTCGTGAACTTTGCGGCTCGCGCTTGTAACTCTAAAAGCTGACCTTTCGGTCCTCTTTTGTGAAACGATTCCTAGTACAAGAATCGCATAATCCTCTTTGCCGGTTTAACTGGGTTTGCGAGTTTTATTCCCGTCATACCATCATACCTTTTTTTTTACAGTGAAACCAAATGCTTCCATCAGTTTGCTATGTGCTCTACAAAGCCGGCGGGCTCTAATTCTTTGCGTTGAAACTCGGTTAACGAAACAATTCGGATAGCGTTGTTCTGTGTAACGCAAAATAATCCGAATCGTGTCGGAATGCAATTGCGACGCGCAGATTATGTTTTTTTTTATGCTGACAGCGATTGACATGTAGTTAAATATTTATCTCGACGACCTAAATGTGTAATTCGACATACGCGTCCGGCGAAATAATGTGCTGCAAATTTCGAGAGGAATAATTATTATAACAAAATTATTATTTAATGTTTGCATTTTACGTAATATGCACAATAAAAAAGAAAATGTTAATTTTAACGTTTTTTACATGTCCCAGGAGATCCACTCTAAATTTTAAGTTAAAGTAACTCATTCGCCTTGTGTTATTTATTAGCGAACTAGTAATGTTAAATAATTGACACGATACTTTACATTTATATTTGTTATTTTGACTTTAAGGGTGATTTAAAACTAACATACAAAATATGTCTTGTAGGTCGGCGCAGACAATTCTCGTGCCTGCGCCGTGGTTTCGCGTGAGCGTTTTTATTCTTTCTCAACACACAGTAATCACAGCACAGTTTGTTGGTTAAGCGTTTATTATAGTTTCACAGTAAGTATTCATCACAGTTTCGCATTAAGCGTTTATTACACGTAACGATTATCCCTTTGACACATGTCTCGATATGGTACGACGATATGATCCAGAAATGGATCGCACTCGCGTGGCAACGTCTCGGGGTTAAACCATGAGCCGCTTCGTGACTACGCTTGAGGAAGACACCCTGTGCTCTCTTAGAGCAACGCCTAGGGAATGTCCCCTTGACTTATGGAGGACCAGCAACAACGTCGCTGCCTCGAAAAGAGCGTTCTCGCAGATGGACCTTTCGTATCGACTCGAATGTTAGCTCGCGTGCTTCGAAAAGACTGACTAAACGGAAAAACTTTCTGTGGATATTCCGCGAGGCCCGATCTCCTCTATTCCCCACCGAACATATCCGAATTTGATTGGATCAGTGATCTAAAGGATGGTGATATCGCGGTCTTGCCTTTCGGCGCGGATAAAAGAAGAGAACGGAATCTTTGATGACGGCGAAGTTAAGTACACAAGCGCCGCGTTCCTCTTTCTTTCCGCCGCTAACTCGCTCGCATTGATGTGTGTGTATGTGTGTGTGTGTATGTGTCGATGCGAGAACCGTCTCTTTTTCTTTTTCGCGTGTGTGATGCATCACCTTTCTAGTCTACGCATAACAAAATAAGTAGAGTACATAGAAGAGTAGTTGCAGTAACTCGTAAGAAAATGTTAATAAAACATTTTGATTATTTTAAGATTTACTTTAATTTTTCTTAGATGTTAAATTGACTTTGAGCTATATAGATTAAATGAAACAATTGTGTTAAAAACACTCAAAATAATATTCTATTTTTAATTGACATACGCAATTGTTAAGTTAGAAACGTAACATGAATCTAACACATCAAAATGTTACAAAAATAATAACATATCAGTTGTATGTTTATTTTACATTGAAGTAATAATCAAAATGTGGTAACACAAGAAAATTTTAACACATGGATGGATGATTTTTTATTGTGTGTACGTTATAATCTCTTTTTATTATTATCACATCCTTCTTTCGACATCGGGTTTTTCGAGGACTTCATATAAACGGTCTTCGATTTATAAAGATATTTTTTTTAAATGGCCTATGAATTTTTTTTTTTAATTTAACTTCATTGTTCACATCGCGTGTTTGTCCACAATCCGTTGGTTGCGAATGTATTCATCAGGCCAACGTGATGGCGAGAACAACGGAGCTTATTATTAAGGCGCTTAAAGCCTGCATCAGACTACGAATTACTAAAGTTCTAGAAAACCAGAGATTTATCATAAAAGGATGATTAGATTGGCTGTTTAAAGAGTCTAAAACATATGGTCGGATTGATTACCGTATATAGTAAAGAAAAAAAATAGCACTGTGATCACGTGATTTAGTAGACAATCAGTATATTTATATTGGAAAAAATGACAGCGGCTAACCTAATCTAGAATCCCTAGAAAACAAAGTCTGACCATCGCTTAGATCCTTGTAGTGATTCGGCCTCCATTTGGACGAGACGAGACTAGTTCAAATCTCGTTTCGGTCTCGATTTGGCCTCGAAATTTTCAGTCTCTTCTCGGTATCGGCTTGGTCTCGACAATGACAATCTCGTCTCGGTCTTTTACTCAATATCCTCATTGTGTATTACCTAATATACATAAAAAAAAACATACAAAATATAACGGAAATAAAACTTTAATTCTCCTGTTAATATAGAAAAATGATCATCAATTACCAAAATACATCGTGATCGAAAGGAAAAAAATTTTCAAAAATTCATATTATCATAGATGAAGTTTGTTGAATAAAATGTCAGATTAATCCTATAAACTACTACAAGTTAACCAGAAAATGAAAACCCGGACCTGTAAATTGTTAGTTACGGTTCCTGGGTGCCTGATTTTATTTGAACCATTCCGGGCTCACTGCGTCGTGATTGGCTGAAATAGAATTAGGCAACCAGGAACTGCAACCGGTAATTCGTAGTCTGATATGGGCTTTATAGTAGTTGGGACAACTCGCGCGCGGTGGTTGCGGACCACGCGCGACTTGTCTCAATTTACAGGAACGACGCTGGCATTCCGGCGGCCGACGGCGGCGCTAATTTATATTAATTTTAGACATGGTATATATCTGAATTAACGTGCACTGGCCAGCGCTCTCGTACTGCTTTTTCAGCATTCCTGCGCGGGACGGACGGAAAGCGCTCTCCGAGTTCTCTCAGCGCCGAAATTCGTGGGACGAGTATTCGGCGAGACCGCCCGCAGAAATAAATCGACGAGAACATCCCTGTCAAAGGGAGACGCCGCGACTTCTGGAATTAAACACAACTGTACTTGTGTCTTTTATTAATATACGCCACTTCCAATTAATTTCTTTTCTTAGATAGAGCATAGCTGGAGAATTGAAAAAATCCTCGGGGAAAAAACAAAATTGAGCTATGTGAATTATTGAGCATCGATAATACATTATTCACGAGGCGCAATTGTAGTTGAATTTACGATTTCCCGGGCAATCGAACCCAACTTAATTATGTAACACAGAGAGATTTGTATCATTTCCCGAAGGATTTCATTAAATATTCTGCGAAACAAGAAGCGATCGACACGAGTTGTTGAGAATTACGGCAATTAACCCTTATTATTCGTGCTGTAATTGAGTGGACGAATTGTGCTGAACGGATTGAACATTTCTGTAAAAACAAGATCGTCGGTAGTCCGTTGATTCGTAATTACTTAATATCCTCATTGTGTAATACACATTAAAAAAAAAACATACAAAATATAACGGAAATAAAAACTTTAATTCTCCTGTTAATATAGAAAAATGATCATATAAATTATCAAAATATATCGTGCTCGAAAGGAAAAAAATTTTTACAAATTCATATTTTTAAATTGATAGCCAAGCGTTTTTATTCATTAATAAAAATATAATAATAATAAATATGTAAAGGGGCTGTTGTGAAAAATATTATGCGCTTTATAATCGTTATGACATAGAATTACAGAATTGTGTTTTACGATATTGAAGTTGTTTGATCTCCGCTGAATGCGTTTTTATGCCGGGGGTTCGTGCTGCCGCACGTGCGCGATTGATTTGCATAGCGGTGCAACGGGGTGCAATGGTATCGAGCGAAAGGCTACACGATGGCACAGTGGCACCCGTGCGAATCGATGGACTCGGTATATGCGAGCGAGGCGCGTGCAGCATTAACGCATCCGCGAACGCATGCAAATTTCTGTCGACACGCTCACTGAGGGACGTCTCTGTTCTGTCTGCTTGCAGATCCCTGCTTCCGCATCCGTCCCGCCGCGCCGGGCGTGTCAGCGTTTCGCCGCCACATCCACAATGGCCGTCTGTTTATGGTGAGTGTGTGCGTTACGGTAGTATTAATTTGCGCGACGTTTCTGACGGATGATCAATTCTCCATCGCACGCTCAAAATATTCAACTAAAATAGATTACGATCGAAATGTACGCCATCAAGTGTACGTGACGTAACGAAGAGTCTGCCAATACTTCATGCTGTTCAAATATTTGCAACGCTTGCGAACGAGACTTTCGAGCTCGGCTTACAGTTTGTACACTCAGTTTGCATACAATTTAATTCACACAAGTTAAATCAAGCATTTTGCGAAATTTTGTAAATTTTAGTATATTTAATTTTTTTAAGGTTTTTATAATATTTACATAATATTTTTCACATATTAAATATTTTATTTTTTTACGTAAAATATATCATGCAAAATTTCTTTTGAATTTTAAATATATGAATTTTCCTACACACGAGATATTCGTATATTGCGCATTTTTGTTTCTTTGAAATACTAGAAGTACCTAAATAATATCTAGTCACAGGTTAAATAATAATTTCTTTTCTTTCCTTTTTTTAACGCACAAATAGTTTTACCTTACAAATATTTTCTAAAAATGATAAAGTATCGCTTAATAATTTTTGTATGCTTGTAAAAATGTTGAAAATTAAACTGAGACACGGAAGATCCATCATATGTAGTCAAGCACCGAAAAATCATCACGTGTGTTAAGGGTTAAAGAAGTTTATAGCATATAACAGAAGTTTATAGTATTCGAGAGAGATATAATATTCTTGCTACACGTATAAATTTTGGCAAACTTGCTCGTAAACATTCTCATTTTACGCCGTATTTGTCAAACACAGCGCTGGTGACTATATGACACGATATTAATATATGCAGGAAGTTTCTTCAAATCGAAACATAAATTTTGCTCAAACGTGTACATTCTCGTATATTCTAAATGCGATAGATCAGAGGCGCGGTAGACGAAAACTATCCGGTCTTCCGCGCTAAATCATCTCCGGCGCAAGAGACGTCGTGAAGCTGAACTCTCTTAAATCCGTCTTATCCCGTGAATTATGGTCGCACGACAATGGCCGTCGCGTGAAATTCTCTCGGAACACGCCTAACTTGAATCCGAAGGCGTCCAGACGAAAAATGAAGTACAGATCACATGTAATAATCTATAATAATAAGTGTGTGTATGTGTCTGTTATTCTTTTCTTACAGAATCAATCATTGAATTAATAGTAAAGTCTTTATCGAACAAGAAATCAACATTTTTTAGATGAAAATGTTAATAGTTTTTGCATCACAAACCGCATGTTAAAAATTAGTTTTTTGAAAACGCTTGAAGAACGGAACGACTTTAATCTTTATATAATTTTAATTAAATTTTTATTTTAATTAAAAAATTGTGAATTCTCTCTGGGTTTTTATCGATAAAATTCAAGTTGAGAGAGAGAGAGAGAGAGAGAGAGAGAGAGAGAGAGAGAGAGAGAGAATGTTAATACCTGCCATCAACCTAATCTTGTTCATCTTGTAGAAATGTGACGCCCTGTATATTCGGTGTTTTTATTCAGTTTATGGAGTTTTATTTCATCAGAGTACCGAGTTGAAAAGTATGTAAAAATTCCACAGTCTTGTATTTCTATTCACGAGAGCCATTGCTATTTTCATAAAGGGTTCCAAGTGGTTTCCGGAGCCGGTGAAAATAACACCGTACCTTTTTCCGGCTACGTGTTGTTTTTTATCCGCTGTTTTTTGTTTCAATATCCATCAAGTTTCATCACTGTAGGGAAAAATACAAAACGCGATAAGTTTACTTGCGAGAGAGAAAAAGATTGCGAACAAAAAATTAAAATGTTTGGTCAAAATTTTTAATTTAAAAAGTCTTCGTGATTAGTTACGTATTACGTTTTCTAATATAATAATTGACCAAAGCATATTCAGATTTGCGAAACACTTCAAGATCGAACGCGCCACCTGAACTTTGACCCCTAGAAAAAGTCGATTCAAGATCACTACTTCAAACATAACTTTACACCTCAAGAACTAAACCGTCTTCAGATGCTGAAAGTTTTGCAATTCATCACTTTCTCTTAATCAAATAGTGTGATTCTCCATCATCCTCTCGATCGAATGTCTCCATAACTTTGAGATCTCGAGTGGTTTCGTCGAGTTTTCCTAAGCTCGAACAAATAAGCATTCTAAAGGGAGTATCAGACTACGGGTTGACGATTACGATTGACGGTTGCCCGGTTCTATTTCAACCAATTAGGGTGGACTCGGTACATGCTACATCGTGATTGGTTGAAGTAGAACCGGGCAATCGTAATCATCAATCTGTAGTCTGATACAGGCATAAAGGAGCGACCCCTTTGATCACATTGCTATTAACCACATAGCTACTCACAGTGACCGATGCTAAGAATTTTTTCATTGGACAAGCGTGAGTAGTGTGAATGTCTTTGCAATCGCAACGTGATCAAACAAGTTCCACCTACATTTTAATAATTCTCGTAACTTTCAAATTCCAATCTCTGTAGCTTATAGATTTCGATCGAACGTTTTTACATCTTACACAAATGTTGACCGAATGTCTCGATGATTTTTGGGATTCTTTTCACAAAAGCATTTTTGAAGTCTCCGTGTTTTGAGCGTGTTTACGTTCATCGACGTGTTTACGTAATTGATAGCAGGTGGCGAACGACGGAAGGTGGTTGGCCCATGCAGACAACCACGAAGAATACGACTGCGGCGTCGGCGGCGGCGTCGTTGCCGTCGTCGTCGTGGTCGTCGTCGTTGTTGTTGTCGTTGTCGGCCTACGTCTGCGACAGTCGCTATAAATAATTGGGGGAATCCCGAGGTGCTAGAAGAGATATCGGCGCTCAAGAAAGCACGCCCGCCAAAGTATTCGCTGCTGCTACGGAGATGTCATGTCGTCAACGAAGTTGCGATATGGTTAACATTACATTGCAATCTAATAATTTGCCATTTCAACATTATTGTTAATAATCATAAATAATCAGAATTATTATAATTAACCCTTACCGTACTAATATGGGTAACTAGTGACCGAGCGATCCCTGTTTGTGCAAGTTTCTCGCAAGCTCGGTCAACCCGGTGTTTGTTATTGCCGCGTAAAAAAAGTTTGTGATGGAGGGGATTTGTGCGCGGTGGTGCGACCCCGGCCGTCAATCTGCCTATGACTGACGTGCAGTTTAAGGCGACGTGAGGCACTAGTGACTCTTGTGAGTATACGATGTTAGCTTTTTTGTGAAAATAAAATTTGTGTCAAAATCATTATAAGTATTCTATTTTCACTCTAAATTAATGTCTGAATGTTTGCTTTCATTAAAAATTTTTTTTCTAAAAAAATTATTTTTTAGACAAAATAGATAAAACTGAAGAGGCGAGTCACGCTTTTCTTTACATATTTATCTAAATGTGTATTAAAATTTACATTTTTTAAATGAAAAAATACATTATTTTACAACAAAATGCGTATTTTAACTCGATTTTTTCTATATATTTCTTATTGAAAATTACTCATATTTATGTGTTCAAATAATTCAACTTTTTGTAGAATTCGAAGTTCTAGTATTTTTTTTTCATAACTTTATATCTAAACTACAAAACTCTAGAGTAATTTTTTTTATATTTATTTAATATGAAAAGTTATAATTTTTTAAATCAAATGCCATTTTTTTCCAACTTATGAGTCTTTCGGTAATTATAAATTATACATTTTATTATTTTCCACAATGAAGAGTCAATATTTATTCTAGAAAGTTGAAAGTATGTTGGTGAATTTTTAGAGATTTTTTTAATTATTTTGAAGAGGTGAAAAAACGAAGAAATTCTAGTGACCCTTGATAGTATGAATGAGGCACCAAATTGTAGATGGTACGGTAAGGGTTAATAAAAAAAATTATGTATATTATATTTAAATAGTTAGAAGTCATGTATTAAAATAATTTAATAAGTGAAAAAAATTATAACATTTTAACACCAAAAAGAAAGATATTTATACGTACATTATAGATTTGGAGGACTTGTTTTGTTAAATATAGATAGTTGATAATTAATAGATTTTCCGGCACCGAGAGCTGTCACTTTTTTTATAGTAAAAGATGGACTTAATTAATTTTTCTTTTATTATCATATATTGTGGTAAGCCACTTGCGTATTTCTGTCAATTTTCTCGTTCTCTCTCTGTCTCTCTACTAATCGATATCTGATAATTAAACAAGGTTGAGCTCTTATTATCCAAACGCTGAATCGAGATGCAATTGGGTTAGCCACATTACACACAAAGCTTGAAAGCTCGATTGTTTATTCGCTCGTGAGGGTGTTCGCCCTATCGACCGATCGAAGAGCGACACGATGACGGACGTTGCAACGATCCTGGCTTTTCTATAGTCGTAGTCTTCGACAACGATATACAGAAGCAAGACGACCCAGATCACTCGGAGTAAGATGCCACAGAGGAGATAGTCACCCTTCTTCCCTATCACATGTCTCAGCGACAGGCACTATTATCTTTAACGATTTATACAGCTGTCGCTGCTGCGTCCGTTGATGGGATTCCTCGGATTCGCGTCTCTCTTCATCTCCTTTTCGCTGTGGTTTGCGCTGATGGAGTGCTAGTTTCTGGAAACTGATGAAAACATCTTTGCTTGTTCTGTTCTCCTTTAGTTAGAAATATTCTCTTTGACACTCCATCTCCGTTCAGTGCCCTAGTCTAGTTCTTGCTTAGCGTTTGCACTCGAAATTCCTGTTTCAGCTTTAATTAAAGTTACTAAAGCTTAACTTGTTTATTTAATTTTTATATTATATTCTTAGAATTTATTGATCGTCAGCTGCCTTGTTTAAGATATTTTAGTCGAGTATATTTAATTAGAAGTTGTATTATTATTAATACCATTTTATTATTAACAAAATAATAATTTTTTTAAGACATAAAAATTTTTATAATAATAACTTTTATTGTGTTAATATCTTATTACAAATTATTAAATTTTATATTAGTATCTTATTATATAACATTAAATTACAATGTCAAAATCAATCTGGTCTATGTCTTGATTGATTTGAAGAAATCTGCTTTGAATTTCTTCCTCTTGCTTGTAGTTTGTAGTAGGGGAAACCGGGACATTATGAGTCACGGGGTACCATGGGTCATCGATTGTTTAACATAATCTAGAATGTTTAAATTAATACTACTGACAAAGTACAACTGTTACTTCGTTGTCCATACTTTTTATCTAGGTGACAGTAATTAAATTCTATTGTATCGAAAAGCACCGATCATTAATGGTTTTCGTGGTGCAATAGTAACTTTTCAACCGCATAAAAATGTTTTACCAGGTATGTAAATATGAAACCGGAATTTATCAATAGATGGCCATAGCTGTCAATGTAGTTGCCGTCAGACCGCGTCATTGACGCCATTTCCTTGTTCTGACATCTAACAAAGATTTTCAACTCACAACAATACAAGTTTGATACAACAGTATAGTTTATAATAGCGTTGAACATGTCGAATTTTGTGCCTAAAAACTACGATTTGCGGACAGTATTGATTTTCTGTTACCATTTGAAGAAAACTGCTGCAGAATCGCATCGAATGCTTGTCGAAGCTTACGGTGAGCATG
>NW_017299069.1:344405-356292 GCF_001594075.2 Trachymyrmex cornetzi
GGCGAACCATCGACATCGACTGCAAGGCCAAATTGCTATGGACGGAAGACAATGCTCTGTGTTTGGTGAGATCAGAAAGGTGTGATCCATTATGAGCTGCTAAAACCTGGCGAAACCATTAATACTGAACGCTACCGACAACAAATGATCAATTTGAATCAAGCTTTGCGTGAAAAACGACCGGAATATCAAAAAAGGCAACACAAAGTGATTTTCCTTCATGATTGTGCACCATCACACACAGCAAAACTGGTCAAGGAAACGATTGAGGCGTTTGGTTGGGAAATACTTTCGCATGCGGCTTACTCACCAGACTTGGCTCCGTCCGATTACTACTTATTTGCATCGATGGGACACGCACTTGCTCAGCAGCGCTTCACTTCTTACGAAGATGTACAAAAATGGCTAGATGACTAGTTTGGCTCAAAAGAGCAACAATTTTTTTGGCGTGGCATCCACAAATTGTCAGACAAGTGGGAAAAATGTATAGCTAGCGATGGGCAATACTTCAAATAAAATATTTTTTATCATTTTCATGCAATAAACGTGTATTTTCTATTTAAAAATTCCGGTTTCATATTTACATACCTGGTAATAGGGTAATTCCGGCATATACGCCGCACCTATCAAAAACTTAATTTATTAAGTATTATTTACTATGTTTAAAGTAATCGAACTATATCAGTAAAAACTTTGTACTGTCTACTACTATAAAAAAAATATTAGAAATCCGAAATATTTATTTTTCGTATTAAAAAATAAACACCCTTGCATTTTTGCCGTATATCTCATAGTGGGTGGAAAGGTATGTACGACTTATGAAAATTTTACAAATAATGCATATAAATAAGACGTAAAATCACATAATAACTTATAAAATGCATTTATAAAGTTCTATTAAGGAATAAGAACGATAAATATGTATATATGAAGTAATAAATAATAATTACAATCTTTCTATACACACACATATATTACAAGTGTTATGACATGAGGTACATATTTCATGTAACGCGTTTATTGCATTTAGTGCATTGAATTCAATCTGCGCATTTTGAATGCTTTGGGCATAAATCTCACCCACTAAAAATGCCGTATATTCCAAATAGGTGGGATATACAAGACAACAAACAAACAATACGAAAGCAAGGTACTTGTATTTTGCTATATAACATGCTTTATTCCACTACGCGTATGTATCACGAAATAACCGCTAAGTCTTTTACATGCCCTACAGTAATCATTTTATGTAGGGTAAGTGCGGGTAATACGCCAGTGTGAGGAATATGCCGCACGTTTTGTTTTACGATGATACCGATTAGCAGCTTGCGTCAGTGCTACAACATTGTGTATAATCGTGTGCTTAACATATTGCATAAGTAGCAACAATTTCCTGGCAACAGTATTGTTTTTATGAGGTAAATATGACGGCATGGTATACGAAAATGTGCTTCTAATTATAACTTTTATAGTGCTCTATGTAAGTTATTATTTAAACATTACACAATATTTAGCTTGATTAGCTTGTTAATCTATTAGAGTAGGTTAAAATGAAAATATTCAGTACATCTTTGATTCATTTTCTTAACAGTCGTACTGTACAGGCTCATCATAAGATGAAATGTCTTGGGGCAATGTGCCACTACTTTTGTTGGGGTTAAATACCAGTAGGCATTTTCTCTAATATACAGGGTGTTTGAAAATTATCGGGTAATCGATCACGAGCAGGTAGAACGGACCAAATTGAATCGAATATTCTTATACCATTTTGTAGGTTGCGCAATAGTTAACGAGATATTAACGTTCAAAGATAGTCGAATAAGCGTGTCCGGCCGGCCTACTGCTGCCGAATATACAATTTACCGTCCCCACCGATCGCACGGCGCGCGGGCCGCCGGGAATGGAGATGGCCTGCTAGGCGTGCCGTTCGAGTTGTTTGAAGACATTTAGTGGCAATTCCCATTCTCAGCGGCCCACGCGCCGTGCGATCGGTAAGGACGGTAGGTTGTATATTCAGCAGCAGTAGGCCGGCCGGACGCGCTTATTGGATTATCTTTAAACGTTAATATCTCGTTAACTATTGCGCAAATTACAAAATGATATAAGAATTTTCGATTCAGTTCAGCCCGTTTTACCTGCTCGTAACAGGAATCGCGATAATTTTCAAACACCCTGTATATTATATACAGGGTGTCCCAAAAAGGTCGGGACACCTAATCTCTCGGGAATTATAAGTTTTACAGAAGTGTTTCAGACAAAAGTTATATGGTTTAAAAATATCTATTTACTGATCCTATCAGTTTGACCTTGGGTGGCGTAGCCAAGGTCAGGTCAAGGTTACATTAATTTTCTTAAATAGAACACCCTATTTTTGATTCAAGAATCTAATAGCTGAGAGGGCTTTCCAAAACGCTATAATGAAATATTTTTTTATGAAGTACTTTTCAAGTTATAATGCTTCAAAGTTACAGTATCGCCGGCATTAGCATTACCCAAAATATTTAATTTTGGAGACTGGCCAGTCAAGGCGAGATCGGTCGGTGATCCATGAATCTTGACCTTCAGTTAACGCTCAAACAAAAACATAACGCGTGGTATTACATATCTTGGGTAATGCTAGTGCCGGCGATACTGTAACTTTGAAGCATTATAACTTGAAAAATACTTCATGAAAAAATATTTCATTATAGCGTTTTGGAAAGCTCTCAGCTATTAGATTCTTGAATCAAAAATAGGGAGTTCTATTTAAGAAAATTAATGTAACCTTGACTTGACCTTGGCTACGCAACCCAAGGTCAAACTGATAGGATCAATAAATAGATATTTTTAAACCATATAACTTTTGTCTGAAACACTTTTTTCTGTAAAACTTATATTTCCTGAGATATTTAGGTGTCCCGACCTTTTTGGGACACCCTGTATATTATATACATTATACATTGTGAATATATTGTTTTTTTTGTATGTGGCACATTACCCGCATAATGGCATATTACCCAATTTTCAGCACTTTCGTATTTCTTTATTTTTAATAACAAAAAATGAATATATTCGATTCTAATTATACACAAATGATAGATAAAGGATGGAAGAAGATCAGTATGTAAAATTACTTTAAATTGAACAAATAATTACTCAAAAATTTAATTTCGCTTAAGTGTGGCATATTCACCCTACTTACCCTAGATTATAACTTATGATGGCGTTACTTATTACAGTGACAAATCGATTCAACTCACAATAATTTTATTAATATTAACAACAATAAGAAACTGAAATCCTAACACAATACTGATATAACATAAAGGCATGTAACAGAGTAGTTGTGGGAAAATTACTCCTATTCCTTCTATTTTTTCTGACTTCTGCGGCGTAAATCCCAGCGCGGCGTATTTGCCGGAGTTATCCTATTGTTTTTGTATAGAAGATAAACATATATGAAGATAAAGTGCAAGTTTTTGCGCATCTTATCTCATCTTACTATGTTACAAGTAATAATCTAACATTTATTTTTTATCATTTTCTATTAAATGTATAATTAAATGTATAATTAGGGTAGGGTAGACCGGGGAGTAAAGGGCCACTTTTGACATTTTTTGCTATAAAATAAAGAATATTTAACTCACACAGATCGTGTTGATATTTTTCGAAAATTTTTTGAAACTAGAGTCCTTTGACTATAAAATACATGCAAGAAAGTATGCATATATACCCTTCATTACAAAGATATCGTAAATTTTACAGAGGAAGTCATTCGGCACTTCTTACCCCATATGTGGGGCAAGAAGTTCCACATAATAGGGTAAAAAGTACCAATACTAATATATTACGTTTGAACTATTTTCAGAGATAAAAATAGGTATATACTAGAGAGTTTTTTATTATAAGGTGGGTTTTTATTATTAAGAGGGTTTTGGTAACAAAATTATAATAGAAATATTTCAGTTTTAACAGAAAATTAAATTATTAATGTTTTCTTAACCTAAGACAAACTTTGAAAAGAAGAAACAAAACTAGCACTATATCGTGCTCGAAAACAAATAAGAATAGTCTTTTCTCTTACACTTGATTTTTTAAGTCATTTTGACCTTAATACAAAATTAAATCAGTCTTCCAATAATGAATGATTATAACGAATTTGAAAAAATATTTGTTATAAAAGATAATTAAGCGATAAAATCATTTGTCATCATTATTTCAGTAATATCGACGCGTCGAATAAGCCTAATTTCATCGAAATCGAAGATGAAAGTTGCATTCTAAATAATTTACCTGTTTCTCTGCATAACGAACACCACTAATGCTAATTCTATAATGAGTCGATAATCGAAAGTAATCGGTAATGTTTCATACTGTTGACTATTGGTCAACTTCACTGATAAGATTATCGACTTAGGATTATCGACTTGTTATAGAATCAACATTAACGAATACAGAGCAACCATGGCACTTTTACCCCAGCAACCATGGCACTTTTTACCCCAACAAGTCACGTAAACTTTGCGGCATTGTTATTAAAAAACTATAATAGAAATAACAATTCTAATAATCACACTGTTAAAACAATAGAATAAGATTAATAAATACACTTATTTAATCTATCTAGGTGCAAAAATGATCCCTTCAGACCAAAATAACTGCGGTGCTAATATCTTACTTTTGGCTTTCAAACACATGGGCACATCCGTGCAAGTTTCCTGACGGTTATTAGGCAGTAACGAACTGTGTGACATAAGATTCTTACTCTTAGTTGACGAACTGTGTGGCGGAATTTTCTAGTGAATGCCTTATTACCGAGATACAAGGGGTGGACCTTTTTCCCCGGGGACCTTTACTCCCCGGTCTACCCAACCATGGGTCATACATTAAATATTCATGACGAAACGGGACAATACAGAAAATATATGTACTAAAAGGGCACTTTATACTTTTAAGCAATTAATTTCATTTTATCGTAATACATTTTTTATCTTATATTAATAGTTATTTCTCATTTGTTTTCCTATAATTTTCTATTGTATTATTTAATAATTATTAGTTGTAATTATATTTTATTGTATTAGTGACTATGCTAAGAATGTGTAAGTTAATTGAAAATACTTTCCAACCTTCGTCACTGTTATTTCTTGCATAATCCTACTATTTGGTGTGTGACTTATGGTACCCCTGGTGTGGGACACTATGCATCATTTCTTAAGAAATATGTTTTTATTTTTTTTGGTAAACTAATAAATATTTACTAAATATACTCATTAATTTTAAAATATGTATTATGCTTTAATTATAAAAAAATGATATAAAAATTTTTATATTTAGATGTACTTTTAAGAGTTAAAATTTTTGTCACTCATGGTGCCTCGATCTCCCCTATACAAAAATTATCTCTTTGCTTTGATGTGATAATTTTATTCTTAGACCTTTTTTCGAGAAAATAAAATATCTTCTTTTCTCGTTTCTTTTTGAACCTCTTGTATGATAATATAATTTTCTCAAAATCCTTTTATTATGAGCGATAAAAATACGCTTGCATCTCTGCTTCCTTTTTCTACTTATTTGCGCACTTATTCATTTAATTTTATTTAAGTTGAATTTATTTCTTTGTAATTTTAAATTTGACTACTTACACATGCTGAATTGTTTTGTTTAATGTAAAGTTTTTTTTATTATTTTATTTACAATAAACTTGAATAATCTATTTATTGACTTAAATTAAAATGTATTTGATATTTTAAGTTTATTTGTCAAAATTTTTCGCTATTAAAAGTTTTTTTTTTATTTAGCCTTTTATTTGTTAGTTTTTGTGTACTTATAATTAGTTCAGAAATAGAACGAAACAACAGTTCTAGAAAACTAATTATACCGTCTACCTAGATGGCTACTTCTCATATGTAGTTCTTTTTTATTTATTCAAAAAAATCGAAATGTATTATTATATATATAAGAAATCAAGAAACATTTCCATTTGTGCAATTGCACTGTATTTCGTTTGATAGCGTAATTTTTGCTAACAAATACACATTTAATTTCAGTAGCGATTCTCGCAAATAACTTCAATCAAGAACAATAGGTAATGGATTGACGAGTGGATGACTTTCGAGTTTAAACAATAACAGCTTTTGTTTTTCTCCTCTGATCTGTATCGCTGATGAACGTGGTTCAAATTTTAAGCAAAAAATGTCCGCAAACAATCAGTATTATTTCGCAAAAAAAATTTGCAAACATCGGTATTACAATTTCCCTCAATAAACAGGAACGAGTTGCGATCTTATCGAATAAATTATTGTTATGATTGATAATATGATATGTGATAATTATTAATACCTCCATTTATAGGAATATTAATAAATATTAAATGTAGGATATGTGAGATGAATTGAACAAACATACGAGTACCTATATATATAATGTTTTCGTACATTTTCAGTGATAATTTTTTTTCTAATTTTAAAAAATAAAAATTGTAAAATAGGGATAGACTACAATGTCTTTCTTACTTAAAAAATATATATAAAATATGTGTACATAAGACTCTCACTTCTTAAAATCACAAATATAATCTACAATCAGGCTAATAAGAGTCAACGCGAGCGGAGGTGCGTAATAATTTCTCAATAAAATAAATTTGTCAATCCATGTGATGTGTTGGAATCAACTTTATTCGAATTCTTGAACGTTTCGATTCTCTTTGGAATCTTCATCGGCAATCATCTCACAACTATATTAGATTTCACGAACATTCGATATAGAGTTATTCGCAGGTTACCAGAACTGCAGGGTCGAATGTTTTTGCCGCCCCTAGACAGTGAAATTCTTGCTACCTCCATTTAATTGTCCAACAACCATGTCGGTATAAGGAACAAAAAAAAGACTATTTACAGGGATTGAGGAACCTTATCTTTATTGCACGTTTACATGTATTTAATTTTTTTAAATTATAACTTTACGCGATTTTCGCACGGCAAACTTATTAATTAACAAATTATAATCTGTTTTGACATTAAGTTCTACTTCAATGTACAATATAATGCTAAGACATTTAAATGCTCACTGCAAAGCGTTGAAAAGTTCTTCAGATTTGTGGCCGCAATTTGGAATGAATTTAATAAATCGTTCTTTCGAATCTTCTTCTTTGGTTAGATAGCGTAAAATAAATGTCAGTTGGTCGACATGAGATATATCAGGAGTTGAATCAGCGCTTATTGAATAATATTTTGCCTCTTTTATTTTATTTATAATTTTTGTTAATAGCTCTCCTGACATAACTTCAATAAATTCATCACAAATTGTCGATGAAAGATAAGATATAGATCCCTTATCTTTATTTCCATGTACTTTTATACGCTCAAATAGAAACGGATCGAATCCAGCAATAAGCTCTAATAGCATCATATAATTGCCGTTCTGAAGAAAACCAAAACGTTCATTAGAACCCCTGAATGGTAGACCACGAGATACTAATGATTTAATGACTGACACTATACGCTTTTTAAAACGTTTCGTCAATATTCTATTTCTTTTTCTATTTGTACGATTAAGGGGATGCTTAACCGTACAAATAGAAACCGATTACCGAACTCGATCAAGGTCGATAGTACAGACTTTTTAAATTTCAAATTCGATAATAGTGGTGACATCTTTGATTCAGTTTTTACATTATATTATATACTATATATCATTCTGTCTTACTCAAACGCATACATCTGTTCTTATCTAACATATGTCAGCAACATCTATCGCAAGATCGCGCAACTACTGCTACACGGAATTTCAGCTCTGTTGACAGTCCCAGTCTTCGCAAAGAACCTGTATACACGTATTTTCTATTCGGTGGTGATACTTTTTTTCTAGACTTTCAATCTTAGCTCTACAATCTCGGTATCGTTCGTTTCAATAATGTGACCTCAGCTGCACGCTTATTTTCATGATATGGACTCTACAACTTTTATATCAAGCAAATATATATCTGAGGTGACAGCTGTATGAGCCAAAAGTAAGTGAATTTTTAAGGAATTTAAAATTTTTTTTCTTATGAGATCTCTCCAGTGCAGCTGAGGTCCTGTTTGCACGTACTTTAATTTATGTAATAATACTTTTGCAATCCGTACATCCAATACGGAGATTTTTCACCGAATGGAAATGTGGGTAAAACAGTAGGTTTTAGCATCGCCTTAAAGGATTTACTTCTTTTTTTTATGTACTTCGATCTAATATTTTTATAAAAATTTTTATAAACATTTTTATAAAAAATTGGTTACCTTCTTTTAAAAAAAATGCCGCCCCCCTAAACTTGCCGCCCCTAAGCAATAGCCTAGGTTAGCCTCTAATGCTAATATGGCACTACAGAACTGTAGTGTTATCTGTTTCATTTATATATATAAGATATTGAATTTTTACAGTAATTTAATCGAGTAACTCACCTATTCGATCGCTAAATCTTATCTTGAAACTTTGGATAGTATGTTAATATTACAGCAAATCGTTAAATAATTAAAATAAGATTATTTGATCTCCTTCCATGTGTCCGGAGTGTCGAGTATGTATAACGGAAAAATATTAATTTTGACAAAGGTCAGATACGTGGACTTCAGTCATAATAAATATAAAGTACACAAGATAGTAAAAATCGCATTGTGTTACAGATATTAGCATGTGAAGTATATCATATTTGTCATAGATATTATAAATATAAGAACAGAAAAATGTTATAAGTTTAAAAGCCTAATACAATTTCTTACTTAAATGTCTTTTCAAAAATGCTGATTGTAAAATTATAACTTAAGGGGAGGTATCACCCTTGAGGCCTGAAAATGGTACTTAAATTTGGCAATTTTTTGCAGTAACTAATAAAGTCAATCAAAAATCGTTTTGAAGGGCTTTAATATATAAAGTTTTGAGAATACAAAAAAATTTTTATTTTCATCTCACAAGATGGCGGCGTTATAGTAGAATCATTGAGTCTCCTTTTTCGGTGAGTGCATAAACGGTATACACGAAATTTTGTATATCATTGGATCTGGAACAATAATCCAAAAAATTTTATTTTTTACATACTTAAAGCTATAGAAGTACGTAGGATTTTTTCAAAATATTGATTTTTGTAAAAATGGTCAATGTTTGAAAAAAATTTACGATTTTTGACCAAAAATTTCCATCTTTAAATGTTAATAACAAAAAAGTTTTTCAATATATCGCAAAAATCCTACGTAATTCTTTAGATTAAACATCTGAGAGTAATCTGTGCAAATTTCAAGTGAATCGGTTAAGAATTGTAAAAGTTATCATGTACACCGTTTTTTAAAACCTTGTTTTGAGAAAAACGCGTTTAAAGTTTTTAGTACTGATTTTTTGTTCATAAGCTTATAAATCGGAATTGTACCTTTAATCTGCATAAGGGACGCTACCTAAACTTATAATACGTGGCGATATCTATAGTCATATGTCAAAACCTATTTTTGGAAATTGAAATTCCCTTTTACCTACAGAATTGTGCTGTGCGACGCCGCTCGGAGAACTCAGCGGGGAAGTAAGGCGATGTAAGATATTGGCTCTAACGGGCTTATACAGTTAAGATACCGACTTAAAACTACTGAAATATTATTCTTAAGAGTATAAACTGTAAATTTAAGCAAAAAAAAATTTCGATTTTTTTGAAACCTCAAGGGTGGTACCCCCCCTTAATGCTAATCATAAAAGTATACTTAAAGAAATGAATATATTATATATTGCATAATTAATTTTGAAGAGGACTCTTTCTGGCTCTCTAATGTAAAATTTATTCAAATTAGATCCAGTTTTAAATTCAATCTGGATTTTGACTGAACCTTAGCTAGATCCTAAATGGATTGTCGCTGGATACTTGATCTAAAGAACATGCTCAAGAGTCCTAACTGGCTTTATGAATCATGAGAATATTAAAATAATTTTTAGCGGTCATTTGAATATATTTGAATGCATGAGCATTGAAACATGGCGAATTATTCCAAATCGCTATTCAACGATAGGTCATGTAATTTGGACACACCTGATGTTTCATTCTCATCTAAATCCAAATATATGATAATTCGATTTGAATTGAAGCTCTACTTTCCTGTCAGGATAATTCTCTTTAATGGTGGAAAGTCTAACGAACTCATTTTCTGCCTTTGACTTTTGTATTTCCTTGCTGTTGATTTATGCCTGTTTATTGTACGCATAAACCAATTATACGCATAGATCTGTGTAAATGACGTTAATTAAGCTTGCACAAGTGATATAGTTTCGATTGTTCATGTTGCGAATATCGTGTCATATTGCGTCGCGTGCACTTTGTCGCGTCCTTGAGAGAAATTATAATTTATAATTAGATTGTGAAATTCTCACGTGAAATGTCATACTTTCGGATCTCTTTTTTTCTCGTTCTTTTTTCCTTTTTGAATTTCTTGATAATAAAATGCTGCTCTACTGTTGCTAAAGTACCATGAATAAATCAAAATAAACAGTAACAGCTGCACTGAGAAAAAAGTTTATGATACTTGTAGCTATATTTAAATATAACTATGATTATTATTATGTTTATTACTTCCGTAATGTTAGTAATAATAATAATTATATGTATATGTATAGTTCTGTCAACAAATATATATAATGTAATAAATATATACAGGGTGTCCCATTTTAATATCCCACCCCAAATAACTTTTTCATTTTTGATCTTAGAAAAAAATGTTTCAGACAAAAGTTGTATGGCTTTGAGGGGGACATAAGATGGTGTCATTAATTTGACCTTGAATAGTTGCTTGATGGTAACCTTCACGTGATCTTCAAGCAACTATTCAAGGTTAAACTAATAACATCATCTTATGTCCCCTTCAAAACCATACAATTTTTGTCTGAAACTTTTTTTTAAGATTAAAAATAAAAAAGTTATTTGGGATGGGACATTAAAATGGGACACCTTGTATAATTGGCACTGAAAACGATTATAAATAATTGTCATTGTTATTATTATTATATAAATGTTATTAAAATAAAAAAATTGTTAATGAAAATTGTTTATATAATTGTGTTATAATTTGTGCAAATTTCCACTAAGGAGGCCTGACTCAAAGCTTTGTGGTCCGCCGCAGCGTTTCGTCCTGGTCCCACACTACTAAACTCATCAGTAAGGCGATGTAGTGTGGGACTTGCCTTAGACGCCTGGAATGAATCCAGAATGATATTCTATTTAAAGGAAATTCGCGCGGCGCGGTGCTTACGCGAACCGAGTTAGTTCAGTGGACCTCTAGTGGCGAGTCGCCACACTATAAAATGTGTTTATAAAGTTTTATTAAGGAATAATAATGGTAAATATGTGTATATGAAATAATAAATAATAATTACGAACTTCCTACATATATATTACAAGTGTTATGACATAAGGTACATATTTCATATAAGTGCGTTTATTGCATTTAGTATACTGAATTCAGCGTACTTTGTATGCTTTGGGTATAAATCCCGCTCGCTAAAAATGCCGTATATCCCAAACAGGTGGGATATACAAGACAACAAACTAAACAAAAAATACGAAAGCAAAGCTTTATTTATGTAATAAAAATTAGTATTACCGTAGTAAAAGTTATGTCGGAATTATGTTGTAATGGTCCATCGAAAATACGCGACACAGTAAAGTGTAATTTAAAATTGTATTAAAACTTAATATAAAATTTTCTCCGTGTATAGGTATTTTACTTACATTGCAGATATATTGATTTACTTAATGGAATAAAGCTTTCCTACTTTTATTTAAGAAACCTTCTTAATGATATTCATGATTTTGGTACATTAAAAGAAAGATTTCTTAAAATTTATCGACATTGGAAATAGTTCAACCAAATCGAGTCTTCAAATTAAGAAATGGAATTGCTTT
>NW_017299069.1:357619-389701 GCF_001594075.2 Trachymyrmex cornetzi
TCCTCGTCGTTCGATGAAAATTTCTGTCCTCCGAGCCAAACTTTGAGCCTAGGAAACAGAAAACAGTCGCTGCGGGCCAGATCTGGTGAATACGGTGAATGGTCAATTAATTCGAATCGCAATTCGTGAATTTTTGCTATAACGACCGCCGAAGTGTGAGACGGTGCGTTATCTTGATGGAGCAGCACTTTCTTCTTTTTCAAATGCGGTCGTTTTTTCTCAATTTCTGCCTTCAGCTTGTCAAGCAATGCGTAGTACGTTATTGTTTTACCTTTTTCAAGGTAGTCGATCAACACAATTCCATGACTGTCCCAAAAAACTGTCGCCATCACCTTTCCCGCCGATAAAACCGTCTTCGCTTTCTTCGGAGCAGGATCACCCTTCGCAGTCCACTGTTTTGATTGTTCTTTCGTTTCAGGAGTGAAGTGGTGGACCCAAGTTTCATCAACCGTTATTAATCGACGCAAAAAATCCGACTCGTTTCGCTTAAACCGCTCCAACAGGGCCTTAGAAATGTTCATTCGAATGCGTTTTTGATCCAGAGTGAACAAGCGCGACACCCAAGGCGTGGTTAACTTACGCATGCCTAATTCTTCAGTCAATATATGACAAACACGTTCTTTTGATATGCCAACAGCCTCTGCTATCTCCCTAATCTTAATTCGACGGTTGTCCATTATCATTTGATGAATTTCTTTGATGTTATCGGTGGTGGTCGCAGTTGTTGGCCGTCCCGAACGCTCATCATCAGCTAAGCTGGTACGACCACGTTTAACAGCTACCCATCTTTTCACGGTGGCAAATGATGAGGCAGAGACCCCGTAAACAGCGTCCAACTCGGTTTTAATTTGCGTAGACGTATTGCCTTTAATTCAAATGCAAGAATTTAATTATAGCAGGATATTCAATTTTTTCCATTTTTACAAAATGACTACACAAATGATTGTCAAACAAGAACTGAACGTCCAAAGTGGCCACAATTGTCACATATATCTTTCGTAAGTATCACGATTATAATACCAGAATGGCTTTGACGAGTAGCGTCATCTTCATGATGAGGCTCAAAACTTTTCAGACGACCCTCGTATATACATACGATTCTTATCTAAAACTTATTCGAAAGTGATCTTTTTATTCACTGTAAAAAAGTTTTTCTTAACAATTTTTTGAAACAATGAGACATAAAACTTGATATCACAAGGAATAATATGAAATTTTTCTAAATTGGCTTCCGGTATTCGTTTTTAAGAAATCATTGAGCAAAGTAAGTAAAGTCGCTATTTTTTCGACCGGCGGCAGTAGCGAAGGCGGGAGGCATTTTATACTGTATAAAAAAAACTTGTATAAAAACATTAACACTTATGGAATATCTTATACTGTATAAAAGTGAAATAAATTTTTATAAAAATTTTCATAATGGTGAGCACTAATGTGCTTATTAGATTGAGCACTGCACTCGGAGAACATTCTTAACGATCTAGCATTAGTGTGATTGGTTTATGTCTCGAACTCGTAAATTGTTGAAATTCATAGAAAACATTATCGATCGAGTAAGCGATGGTCTATCACGATGATCGTCCTTGGATCGTTTTTCTTGGTGCCTCGTACGTATCTCTCCTTTTCAACGTTCAATAGGAACTGAAATACTGCATTATCCGAGAAAGCGCAATCTCGAACAATACATGGTGGCCGTAGCATGCAGGTAAGTCGAACGAATGGACGAACGAAGGGAATGCGGATATCGGTTTTCGATAAAAATTCTGCCGTGGCGTAGTCCATTACGGGAAATATGCGAGACGCCTTTTCGTTTTGTCACGCCCCTCGAGAAGCGAGCTGCTCTCGAAAAGGACGGTTGATTTCGTGTGCACGGAAGGTAGGTCAGGATGCAAAAGGAAATCGGCTAACGACGGCCGGATATTATCCACAGAGGAATCTGTGACCTACACATTAATTCTAGCGTTATCAGGAATACCGAAGATAATTTTTACTAATATTAAAAAATTTTATTATCCTATGAAAATAAAGAATATTTTAATCAGGCACTATCCTTTTAATTTCAATATAATATTGTAAAATGTTGGTGACTAAGAAAAGAACAGAATGTTGTAGTGAAGCTCTCATGAGAGTAACCATGAAAATTCAGTTACGAAAAGTATCTTGATATTGCTACGATCGAGATGATGGTAAAATGCCACTGAAGAGTATTTCGAGTTGGTAGCATTTCTTGGAAATAAAATATATTCTGAAAATTTGACATATAGAGAGGAATGCATATATTCCGAAATTATTTCGAATAAAGCAAAGGAAATGGTTTACATGAAAGGAAATTCATTAATTCCTTATATGGTCTACTAAAGTGTATCACTAAGAATTTATGAAAATATCAATATATATCAGATATTTTAAGAGACTTTCAATAATCATTAAAATAATTAAATTTCAATACAACGTAACATTTTGAAGAATTCGGTAAATCAAATCTAAATTTTGTTTTCTGAATACTTTGAAATTACTTTTCTTGTAAGTTTCTTTAAAAATGTAGGTCAAACTGCTGTTATATCGACCTGTTTGTTTTGAACTGTAACTTTTTTATTATTATGCTTTTAAGAAAAGATCAATTTTAAATTTATAGTGTTACAATTTTTACTTCATTTTTGTAGAAGCGTTAGAACTTGTACGTAAACTTATTATAAAAAGTTCAGATATATGTCCGTGACTTTGAAGTCACAGAATTTCTCGGAGGAAGAAGGTTAATGATTTCTTGAAATCTGTGCGAATATGCCCGGCGGCTTTTACCATTATTCTAAAGTTGTAAGGCACACAGAAATGTTTGAGTAGGAGCGAGAGGGAGTTCTGAGCTCGTTTAATCGCGTTTAATCGGCCGTCGAATGTGATTTCTCTTACGAGGAAACAATCTCGGAGACCAACACGACATTTTGAAAGGTAGGACGAAAATAATGTTCTGTCGTGAAGAACCATCCTTATACTTACGATTATATGATGAAAGATCCGCATGCCTTTCACGTGCTTTCTAGCAGCATATTTTTAGTACCGCTCGTTATTTTTCCAGTTTGGTCTGACCGATATTTAAATCCGTTCGTAAATCGCGTTTGTTTAACGAGCCACAATTGCGAAGTATTTTTAAATCATAAAATCGAAATTTTTTCATAAAATGTAATTTGACACCTGAAGTAAAAAAATCATTGAAAAAATTAATAAGTTGATTAACTAATTTAATGTTTAATGATTTAAAAAATTTAAAAATTATAATTAATAGTTTCATAGACTCATAAAATTATCGTTTCTTATAATAGAAACATAATAACGTATTTGTGGCTTGATAAACTATTTATTTCAATCTTTTTTATGCACATTTGATTTTTTATTTTATCTTTATAAAACTTTTATATATACACATATATCCATATTTTCTGAATTATATAACTAAAATATAATTTTTATATACATAAAATATTAATAATTTAATATAATAGCTATACAGTGCAATCCTATTAACAATTTTAATTTGACTTTATATTCTTTTATTTTGCCGATTTGCTTATCCTTATTGCTTGGTTTTTGGATCCATCCTTTTTCGCACCATTGATTTACTCGTGATTTACATTGGCACAAAATATGTCGCAAGATTATGTTGTACATTGAAAAAAAATGCCTTATATTGTACGGATGGTTCCGATAATCAAGCACGAATTCTCACGACGCTGTTCTTAAAGGAAAATCGAGAGAGAAAAAGAGAAGAAGAGAGAGGGTCTTTGAAGGATTGCCAGGTGGAACGACGGGCTTAACTCGAGCTCGTTCCAACAGTTATACATCATGCTCGTTTGTCCTTTGAGAATGCTGTCGGTGACGTTGTTGTGGCGGTCGACGGAGAAAAATTATGTTTCGCGAAACACGACACGTTTTGCAACTCAAGGCGCAAAATATAATTTAATATCTTTCAGCAAGTTCCTACGTGCTCGCGATAAAATTAAATTCGTCATCTGTTGCCGTAGATGTATTTTAATTAAGTTCTTGGGCGATTTATTTCGTAATATAAATAGATTTGGAAAACTAATAAGTTTTTGATATCAATTAAAAAAGATATTTTTAAAATAAGAGTTAAAATTGATATAAATATTGGTATATAAACTTCAATTGTTTAACGTAAATTAATAATGACGTTAATTATCGTGCGGATTTTTCTTTTCTTATTTAATAAATTGTGATATTAACAAAATAAATGAGTTCCATCGTGAACTCGTAACTTGCGCCATTTAATCATTGAAAACATATTTTCGCAAGTGTCATCGAAACCTGACGACGATAAATTTTCTCCGTTGCCGCGATCGGCTTGATCGTTTTCGTTTCCTGTAGTCCTTGTGTCGTTGGTTTGGTAGCTAAAGCCGTGATATACACTACCTAAGTTAAGGCACGAGAGCCACCACGAGAGCTAGAGAGAGAAACAGGGAGAGAAAGAGAGAATTAAAGAACATTTAAAAAGAGGTAATGGCGACGAACGCGACGGAATCGAGCAACATTCGGAGCGGCTATCGTCGTCACATTTTCGGCGACACCGAGCTTTGCATACCTGAGAGATACGTCGACGTCGTTCCGCGTGGCGTCGGCGCTCAGGGTATCGTATGGTGAGTAAAATCCATGACTTATACAGATTATACGCTGCGAGTGTATCTATTTTTCTGTCTGTTCCACTTTCTGTCTTCCTATCTCATAGTATTTTATTTTGTATCAAAGAGCTTATATCACGTCCAAGCGATAACATATTAAATTCGCTGCAGCCATCGCTGAAAATTTGGTGCACATTTCTTTGATCTTTCCTTGCGGAATAGTTTCTCCATATCATTTTAGTAGTTATTTTTCGTAATTTTATTTTTTTTAAATTAAACTTCTATGACTTTATTATTTTATCTCGTACATTAATACGAGAAATTTTTCTGATAAAATGCGTGCTCTGTTTTTATTCGAATAGTTTTTTTTATTAAAACAATTGTTTTTATGAAATCATTATTTAAATTAATATAATAATTATTGTTTTATTAAATTGAAAATCTTATCGAAAATCTTATTAAATTGTGCCACACGGACGGGATATAGGCACGCTTATCACAACTGGAAATTAAGTAAAGAGCAATGGCAAAAAAATTTGTTTTTTCGCCCATTTTTTGGAGCTCGAATTTCAAACTTTTTTTTACGCCAAATAGTACTATATAATGTAACATTAATCCTAGAGAAATTTTAAGATGAGCATAGACACGGTTCCGGAGATATGAAGGGATGAAAGTGATGGTTCTCATATCCATGAAAGTACACGAAACTCCAAGTGTCTATACCAAGGAATAAAAAATATATTTAACGAAGTGAAACATATCATTTCTTATAGATTTTTTTACGCCGGATTCAAATATGACCTTAGTTTTCGTCTAGCATGAAAATTTCCCGAGATAGATGGAGTTGAAGACACTTGACGCCGCCTCTCATAGATCGGGGTGCTTTTTTAATGTGAGTCCCCTTGCCTGTTACAGATTGGAGTGCTTTTTTATTGTGAGTTGCTTTGCCTCTCACAGATTGGGATGCTTTTTTAATGTGAGTCCCCTTGCCTCTCACTGTGCAAGGTTGTTTTGTGAATCGTGATAGATACATTGCATATTTCAGGATTGGGTATTTTTATCCCATGATATTGAGCAAATCCAAGGAACCACACAATTGTCGTTACATGAACCCCTTCATAAATGAAATAGCGGTGAATAGTAGATCATTCTCTGAACAGTAAATCTTAGATAATCCATTCGATAGAATATACCCTCAATATTACCAATGAACTTCAGTAACACATTCTTCCTTGTGCAAACACCCTGACTGGAAATCATCACTTTCACCCCCTTGTATCTCCGGAACCATGCCTATGCTTATCTTAAAATTTTACTGGGATTAATGTTTCATCAAATAGTACTATTTGTCATAAAAAAAGTTTGAAATTCGAGGTCCACAAAATAGGCAAAATTTGCTATCACTCTAGATAAAAATTTTTAACTAATAGAATATTTCACTTTTAATTATTTATTTTAGTTTGATGCATTTAGTTTGATGAAATCGCGCGTTCAAGCGTGTATGATCGAACGATCTTGAATGTTTTCCTCCATCTTTGTTGCAGCGCGGCATACGATACCGTCACTGCGCAAAATGTGGCGATCAAGAAGCTATCCAGACCTTTTCAAAACGTGACACACGCGAAGAGGGCCTACAGAGAGTTCAAACTCATGAAGTTGGTCAATCACAAAAACGTAAGTTCTTTAATTTTATTCCGTTGCGACCATTTTTTGTGTGACACGAATATACTTTTTGGGAACGCACATTGTAAATATCATAATATTTTTTTTTAAACAATTATCATTCTAAATTGGACCAGTGAGGATAAATCTAATTAAGTAAGAGAAATCCTATATTATCGGTCAAAGTGGATCTTAGTGTTTAAATATTTCGGTGTGAATTTATATACATATTCAATTCTGTTTTAACCGCGCGCCGAAATCTTGTTTAGACTTGTAACACAATCATGAACAAAACTATAAAGTAGTAATTTCACATATTAAATTAACAAGCAATTTAATAATATTAATGCTAACAAGTATCTTAGAAGAATATCAATAATTTGATATTAACAAGAACTCTTAAAAACTGCGAATAATTTATTGCGAAAAATATTACTTCATTTTCTTAAATTGCTATAAAATGTAAGTATCTCATTTAAACCTTACTGTTGAATCAAACACATGTACAGTACGTGTCTTGATATGTAACATTATTTCGCGAGAAATGTAGTTGCACTTTGTACTGTATTGTTATACAAATGAATGTAAAACTCTTTGTCATTCCTCCCAATTAAATTAGATAGAAATGCATGGAAGAAAGCTACACAGAGCTAAATGAGAAAATGTTACAGCGACGAATAACAATATATCGCGAGTAGTTTCTAGCCATTATCTCGACACAATCGTAATTTGTCCTTGTCATCAAATAATTTCTGACAGAATAGTTGTTATCAGAATTATAAATTAAGGGATTATGATAAGAATTAAAATTAAAGTATATTCATACAATAAGTGTTTATCTTAATCGGGTTAATAGTTTCAATTTCCTGCAATTTATTTTAATCCCATTGTTTTTAATTCTGTATTAAGAGAATCGAGGCGTTGAATTGCGCTGGAATAACAATGTAAATAGTTTTACGTAATTCCGAGAGAGAGAGAGAGAGAGAGAGAGAGAGAGAGAGAGAAGTTTAAGATCTGAATAATTTAAGTCAGAGAAAGAATTAAAAAAAGAACAAATTTTATTCACCATATCTAAGCATTGTCTAAGGATTTCGAAAACGAAATCGATTCGTCAGTTTATGATTTGTCGCCTTGCAGATAATCGGTCTGCTGAACGCGTTCACGCCGCAACGGTCGCTGGATGAGTTTCAAGACGTGTATCTGGTGATGGAGCTCATGGACGCTAACCTATGCCAAGTGATCCAGATGGATCTGGACCACGAGCGTATGTCGTATCTCCTCTACCAGATGCTGTGCGGCATCAAGCACTTGCACTCCGCTGGCATTATCCACAGGGTAGGTGACGTTAGCTATTCGCGCGTTGCGCCCCGATGAAAATTGCATAACGGGCAGAGCCATTTAATCTACCGTAACGAGATTCATTAACGACGACCATTCCTGCATACCGTAGTCCCGCGGTTGCTGTTGTCCCGCCGCGGCGAAAGAAATAACTGCCGCCGTTCCGATTAATTTCCCGGTACACCGCACGTTATAATAGAATAGCTAAACCGGCGTCGCGCTCATTAAAAATGAGAACGCGGTGCAACGATTGCGGGATTGTCTGCGTAATTAACGTGCTAGAAATTAAAATTCATATAGCTGGAAATAGCTGGAACAGCGTTGACTCGTGACTGACTCGCCACTTCGCGATTATTATTAATTGCTCGCATGGCATCTCCTTACGAAATTAACTATTAGTTTTTCGATGTTTTAATTATCTTTTTCTTTCACGATTCTTGAGATAAATCTCTAAAATTTGACTTTGTTTCTTGCATAGGATCTAAAGCCAAGCAATATTGTCGTAAAATCTGACTGTACGCTAAAGATTCTCGACTTTGGCTTGGCGAGGACCGCCGGGACCACATTTATGATGACGCCCTACGTCGTCACACGATATTATCGGGCGCCGGAGGTGAGTTAGATTCTCTTGTAATTTTTCGCACAATTTATTTCTGATTAGTTCGATCCGTTTCATTCATTTGTTTTTTTTTCTTGCTAGGTGATTCTGGGCATGGGTTACAAAGAGAATGTGGACATCTGGTCGGTGGGGTGCATCATGGGCGAAATGATACGCGGTGGCGTATTATTTCCGGGCACGGATCACATTGACCAGTGGAACAAAATAATCGGTAAGATTGAATTTTCCATTATGATAATAATAATTACTATAATATTAACTGATACTTTGACAATAACCCGCGCGCAATGTTATAAAATAAAATTCTGTAAAATGTGCAGAATAGAATTAAAGGGATACAAAATAAAATTCCATGATGTTGCTATATTATAATCCATTCTGAAAATGTGTCGTCGAAATCAACTAAAACATAAGATGACAAATGATTTTATTAGAATTTATAAAATTATTTGCATTAACATTCAATAATATTTGTACGTCATTATTTAATATTTTTTATTGTGCAATCACAATTATTTAATTAATTATGTGACATTTTTCATCTCATAAATAATTAACGCGTATACCAGATTCATGGCCTTTTTTCATTGTATAAGCAGATAATCATGATCACTTTTTATAAGCAGATACATGATCTCCTAATAATTTTGTCAAGATAATCGTGATATTATCTTATAGTACTCTTCTTAATATTGATTTTTTTTTTGTTAAATAAGGGATAATGGCAATTATCTCATAGATTCTCTGCCACTGTATCATAAAAATAAGATAATTGCTCTTATCTGCAGAACAACTTGGTACACCGGCGCAGGAATTCATGCAACGACTGCAGCCAACCGTCAGAAATTACGTAGAGAATAGGCCACGATATCCAGGCTATCCCTTCGAGAGGCTATTTCCGGATGTCCTATTCCCCTCGGACTCCTCAGAACACAATAGATTAAAAGGTGAGTAGGTCAGCAAGTCGACGCCCTGCATCGCGAGATTGATCGCGAGACGCGCACGTTCTGGCGCGCGGACGACGAGATTATCCGCATTCTCGTCATCGCCTTGCCTTGCCTCTCCCTGGCTCTTCCTTTCATGGTTTTTACTTCCTTTTCTAGCGAGCCAAGCCAGGGATCTATTATCGCGCATGCTCGTGATCGACCCGGAGCGACGCATTTCCGTGGACGAGGCGTTGCTGCACAATTACATAAATGTCTGGTACGACGAGGGGGAAGTCAATGCTGTAAGTAGGCTCTATCGATTGATCGCGTGAATAGATGGTCATTGTCAATCGTACTGTCTTCTCCAAAAACCAGGATAAACAGGATTTAATTTGAGAAATTGAATTAAAATTTTTTTATATCTAAAAAAAGTATACACAAAAAGAACGATTTTGCTGAAAAATGACTTAAAAAATTAGCTAGATACAGGTCCAAAAATAATTTTGTTTTCCATCAAAATACATAAGAATTTTAAGTATAATGAGCAATGTTACAAAAAGTTTTACGAGTAATTTTTTTAAAATAATACAAATGATAGTTTTGTTGAAATATCTAAAAATTTAATTACATACAGATCGGGAAATAATTTTGTTGGACCATCAAAATAATTGTAGGACAAATGTCCAACAAAATTATTTCCCGATCTGTATGTAATTAAATTTTTAGATATTTCAACAAAACTATCATTTGTATTATTTTTAAAAAAGTATAATTATAAAAATAATTCTAGTAAATGTGAAAACGTAATACTGCAAACATCCTTTATGTGATGAAGAAACTTTTTTTAACAAGATATACTTCCCCTTTGTTTTCATTAAATACTCATAAAATTGATTGTTAATCTTTCCTTTGTGTAATGATTTATAAGAAATTCTGGTTTATTTTGTAGCCTGCACCAGGTCCATATGATCATAGCGTGGACGAGAGGGAACACACGGTGGATCAGTGGAAGGAGTTGATCTATCAGGAGGTGATGGAATACGAAACAAGCCACAATCCCACGGCGGTTGCTCAGTCGTCAGAAAGCGCTGGGAGTCGGTAGATACCGCAGAGCAGCACCCCATCCACGGTTCCCTTCTCGTCGAGGAAGCATCCGAATAGTCTTACCTACCGCTTGGACATCGCCAGAGCGTCGTAGCGAGAGAGGGAGGGGAAACCGGAGAAAGAAAGGGATGAAAAGAATGAAGAAAAGAAAGAAGCTAAATCCACGTCCACGAATCTATCTTCCTCTCCTTCGGGAAGGCAAGAAACATAAGCGAAAAAATATGGAAAGGGAAGAAGGATACTCTATCGAGTGTCATAGGGGGACAAATTGTAGTCTTTGGCAGCACATGTGATCAAGTGACGAAACTAGTCTCGAAGATGATCAATTAATAATTCCTCCGTTCGATCTTCTCTCTCTTGGAACGATCTAGGTGATCTGAGTAAATGCTCCTGCAGGAGCGAGACTCGTGACCGCTATATGGCACTTTGACAGGTGCCACCTCTCAACACTCAAGACACCTTCGTCGCTTTCTTTGTGCTTTACCAAAGCAATGGAGGTCAGTAAGGATCGCGGCAGAATTCCAGGATCGGAGGTTAAGTTTATGGAGAAGAGAACTAGAGAGGAAGTGATGGATGAAGGAGAAATTATCGTGTCACGCGTTGTCGTCTCCTCAACTACTGCCAGCCTGGTTGTTGGACGAGCTTCTTCTCTCTTCCCCTCAGTTTATTCGTTTCCTTGATCAACGCGAGATCTCCGAACACCTCCTCCGGGAATCCCTAAATTGTTGTTTCGATTCACAATACGATATTTCTATCTCGATTCGCGATTACTTGACTTTTCTTTTGGTACAAGTTTATTCGCTGTGCAATCTGAAAGCGGACGTCGTTTCATACTTTTTGATCGTCTTGTAACCATCCAAATCATGGACGATATTTGACGTACATTTCATAGCAATAAAGTCGACGCGAAAGAGAAACGATATAGAAATATCATATTCCTGTGATGATCGTTTTAAGATTATACAAGTCGGAAACTGGATGTGATCGTTCCTTTAACTTCCGGAGGATTAAGTGATCGATCGCCCGTTACAACTTCCGAAAAGATCAGTCGAGCGCGTTTATCTTTTGCGCGCGAACAACATATAATATATATATATTTTTCGTATCATTGTTAAGCACATATGGGAACACACGATTCTGAATGTAATTTTTTAACGCGACCATCCACGCTCTCTCAGAGTATGGGGCACAAAGATATCAGAGTAAGAAGATAAGGGAAAATTTACCACAGAGCTTATAACCGCTCGATCTTCGTCTCGCGGGTGTAGCGGGCGATCACCAGGACGAGGCTATCCTTAGAATTTTGTTTCATTAAGTCGCTGGATGTCGCGAGAGATATATAAGTTAGGTATATTTGTTAATATTTAATTCATGTGGCTCCGTACGACATATGCATGCCGCGCAATGCAATGAAGCGCAAGAAAAAATAGAAGAAATGACGCGCTACACGTCGAGTCTCGAAACCATTCGTATCGCGAAAGGAAAGAGACGCGATCGATGGGATATAGGATTTTTTGTACATAATAATTGATTATTGTGAATTTAGTGCTGTGTGCGAACGAGAGTGTCCGCACGATCTCGCGCGGTACTGATTTTTTTCGTAAGCGTATACCTTTCGTTCGGATACTTCGCATCTCCGCTCTGTGTGCTTTCGTCTCGGTCGTTATCAGTGCCAGTAGATACGCGATTCATGATACTTCATATTGGTAGTCTTGTAGTTGTAAGAACAATTGGCGAACGCTGATTAATTTTAATGAGCCGACAGGAAGAAAGAGAAAGAGGATGAAGTAGTGCAATGCCACAACGATCGATCTCTGCGTAATAACGTCAGGGACACTGCGATCCCACGATTACCGATTATATCTTTAGTACCCGAGTAGTAGTGCGATAAACGATACTACTCCCTTCTCGTGCAATCTCGCGTACAACATGTCGCGCGATGAACTCACGGTGCTTAGTATTTTACAATCGACGAAATAACCGAGAGAATTCGATATTAAATCGACGCAATAATCGGTGGAATAAAACTACAATCGATCGCGCATAGAAAGCGGCGAAAAGGGGCGGTTTTCGCTTAGTTTATTTTGCGAAGATATGGATCTTTGTCGAACGTTTATTAATTTTTTATTATTATTTTTTTTAATAGATCGTGTGATTTGTATCATTATATAGGGAAATATGACATAAAGGAGGAAACACTTCTTGACTAGAATATCGTGAAACGGTATATAATGGACGAGGGTGAATTGGGTTGGGAGAGCCGATAATGCTGATGATGATGATGATGATAATGATGGTAAAACTATATAAAACAATTGTATTTATTACGTGAATCGACGAGGAGAACCTACAAATAAATAGCGACTCGATGAATGATGATGAAGAATAATTGTATAATGTAAACGTTAAATTTTTATTTTCCACGACGATAGTTATGTGAATATATTGCTACAGTCCGATCCAAATATAATCAAGCTTTTGTAACACTAATTATAATAAAAAATCTAATGATGATACTGCTAATTACACGTAATTGTATCGCACACACATGGTTAAAATTATAAAATATTAGCTACAAATAAGCGGTCTCGATTCTGCGCGTGTACGGAAGCGGAGAGTAGTGCGCCAAAAATCTTTACAAATTCAGCTAGTTGTCGTCGCGCTGCAGATCCGCGACGAATATCCCTTTTCATCAACGCATTTCTTTTACGTATTAAAATTGTATACATGTCCTATTACATACGTATGTATTATGAACGAGCTTCTTTGTTACGAAATTAAGAAGAAAAATTAGAACATTTTGGCATCCTTTCGCCACGCTATTTTTTACCCTACGCGCCTAATTCGTCAAAAGCGTATATTTACAGATTGTTGTATTTTGCAATAACACTTCATCGAAAGTAATGCGATTAAAATGAACTAAGATTAAAATGAACGCAACAATCTTTCTGGCGTTCTAGGTGTTAATTCCGTAAAAAATAAGTTAATTAAAAGGATTATTCTATGTAATTATGTTTCTTCAATCTTCGTAATTGGGGAGATTGGATACAAGATTCTAATTAGACAATAAATTCAAAATTTTTGGGTTGTCTGTTAAAGACAATCTTTCAGGAAGAAATTATATATTTGTCTAATATCTCAAACGACATATTTCTGAGAGTAATAACTATTTTTTTCCTAGAGCAATTTCCTGGAATGATAATTTACATCTGTCTAAAATTTGCCAATTTCTCTTCTTTTTTAAAGTGGCATTTTTGATGTTTAACTATACCTTCTCCGCCCTGCCACTTTACAAATTCGTCGCGCACGTCATCCCGAGAACGAATGCGTGACGCATAAGAGATATATTTTATGGCCCTCGCCATCACCATGCACGTTAAGTAAAGTCAATTATATTTAATCAGCGGACGATACTTAGCAGTTAAAAAAAGCGTACCCAGATTATATCTCTTGGGCATTTAGCACCTGCACACAGGGTAACTTCTGCGGCCCTTCGTGCGTGTACTCACAGGGTGACTCTTGTCGAACTTAAGCGAAAAAAAAAAACAAGAAAGGAAAAAATGCAAGAAAAAACCCAGAAAAAAGTTGTAGCTGTTCTGAAAGGTGGAGACGAGGTGCGGTTGAGGGTGAGAATGTGAGATGAGAGAAAGGGAGAGCGAGAGAGAGAGAGAGAAAGAGATACAACTATTTTTCCATTTTACAAGTTGCAAAAAGCCTTTTTCTTCGCACAGTAAGCGCGCTGAAGGAAAACTCGGTGAACTATGTGATTCCTGATGAAATTTCGTCCAGCTCCTTCTTGTGAGCCAGCACAATCTTTTAAATCACTTTCGAGGATCGCTAAATCGCTTGCGACGTTTCTTTCCCGTCTGCGATACGAGAAAGATAAAGAAAAAGAGAGAAAGAGAGGGAGAAAAACTGAGAATTTTGTAATATTCGCTATGATAATCTCTTCCCGCGATATTTGTACCACAAGACAGAATTTCTAAAGATTTTTGGATATACGCCGTAAAAAAGAGAGAAAAAGAGAGCGAGAGAGTGAGAGCGAGAGCAAGCGAAAGAGCGAAGTGATAATTAACATTTGCCCGGTTTCGGAAACTTTTATCAAAGTGAATGATGGGGGGTGGGGTGGCGCGACCTGGATCACACCGGAGGACATCGTCCTCGATCAACGTTCTGTGTGTGTGTACACACGTAGGCAATCAGACATAACAATACACGCCCACACAGACACACATACATGCGCACACACACAGACATAGATACACGTACGTACATACCGTAGTTGTGGCAGCTCGTACCACATTCTTCTCGTTTCCATAGTTAAAGCAAGCGTAGTAGCAAGGATAATAAACGATAGCGAGTAACGATATAACGAGTAAAGTAAACATAATAAACATAATAGTAATGGATAATAATAAAAATAAAAAGAAGAGTAAAGGATACTATTTGCAGAGTCGTGTAGAGAGAAGAAAGGTGAAAAGGGGAGAGAGGGATGTATCCGCCCGGTGTGTCTCGTTGAAAAAAAAAGCCGCGCTACGACGATTCCCCGGCGTCTCTTCAGGTAGCCGTGATCAATCGCGACCGGCTCGGAACTTATTTTAACTCACTATTCTCAATATTTAGAACACGACTGTATACGACGATTGTTATAATCCGGCTAATGCGCTAGGAACGTGCAATATCGGTGGCAAAGAAAAAAAGAGGAAGAAACAGAGGCGACCGGCGCTGACCGGAGCGAGAAGAAATGACTGTAGAGAGAATAGCAGGTATTTTTCAGTTACGTGCCTTCTTGACACTTTGGAGAGAAACCACATTTATTAAAACACTTGAGTCCGAAAGACGACGGGAGACAAGGACTGATAAAAGTAGACGAAGACGTTATTTTAATAGCAAAAGAGATACTAATTTTCTTCTCTCTTGGCGACATTGAATTTCTCTTATTTTATCGTAAATATTTTATATCCGTGAAACAAATAAAAACTTTCTGAAGCGCTTTCTCGCTCTTTTAAAGTAATGTCTTCGAAGATCGGAATTTAATAAACAATAAATTTATCGATGCACGACGCGGAAACGCGAAATCAGAAATATACATATATTAAGAATTAACATTCCGTGTGTTTTCGAGCATTTCAATCTTAATAATTACTAAATATAATTAATAAATTATTTTCTTTTCTTCTTTCTATTCTATTCTTATGCGACTGATTGTGTTGTTCCAAGCTTCGTTTATTTATTCGCTAATTACTATACTTAAATCTACAGCATTTCTCTAAATTTACCCTTTAATTCTTCGGCTTTTCTTTTATTTTTTAATTTTATTCCATTGTTTTTTTTTAAACCGATCGCGTAACGGTTTTTTTTACCGAACGCAATTTTGTTCCTGATTCTTGTCCCTTCTCGCTTTCGGCCTCGTTTCAATATCATTCGAGGATACCGCGACCGTATTGCGCGTTCGTGAAGCAGGATCGAGTCCTTAATTCGTGATGATCCCGTCAATGTCTTAGCAGCCGCCGAAATCGCTTCCGAAACCAGGGAAAATTTTGATTCGTACATTGTATACATACATTTAGGATCTAAATCTAAAGTATAAATGAGAAAAGAGAGAGAAAATACAGGAGATACCTGGCAGAAACACTCATTAACACAAGGACGACTATAATTAACAATTAATTAATAAATTGATTGAAAACAAAAGAAGTGTTTATGTATGTGTATGCATGTGTGTGTGTGTGTATGTGTGCGCGCGTGTGATATAAATGATAATCTTTTTTCTTAGCGCGATAAAGGGGACAATTAATATGAAACAAAAAAATGGAATATTTTAAACGACAAAGCGGAACTTGGGTGGGCAAATGGAGGGTGGAACGGGGCGTGGGAGGGAGAAAGTGAGAGGTATAGAGATTGATAAAGAAAAACAAAATAATAATGTCCATGTTGCTAAACTTACAATTAGCGATGAGATAGATATCGCGCATAGGCGACATCTTAGTTTATAAAAGCAAATTAATCCTTAGGACACAAGTGAGAGAGTAAGTTAGAGAGAGAAAGAGTGAGATAGAGAGAGAGAGAGAGAGAGAGAGAGAGAGAGAGAGAGAGAGAGAGAGAGAGAGAGAGAGAGAAGCGAAAGCGAGAGCGAGAGCGAGAGCGAGAGCGAGAGAGAGAGGGGGGGAGGGAGGGAGAGAGAGAGACAAAGAGGAAACATACAAACACAGAACAGGGATACACACGAACCGAATAGCATTCTACGTTATCACTTAGGCTATATCTCTAGGTAGTTATCAAGCCCGTTCTTTCGTATGTAGGAAAAACGTAGCGCTGGAAACGCCGACGGTGGGATTCCGTCGCGAGTCCGGCACTTTCAGTGTCGCCATAGGCGAGAAGGAGCGCTCTTCCTCCAAAAAGCGATTCTCTCGTTTCGCGCGTACGAAACGTAGGAAATCGGAAATCGATCGGCGTACGTTCGACAAGCATTGATTTTTTTTTCGATGCCACGTGAGATGGACAATTTTTGAGCTTCTTTCTGACCGGAGATTTCTCTTCCGTCAGTTCGCGAAGAATTTTTATCGAATTGAAATATCAAGACTCGTTGCGCACGGTGCGAGAGTTGTCTTTTGATGCTTGTCTTACTGGCATCGGATTTCGGGCTCCACAAGCGAGTATAATTAGTCGATTATTGATCGGTTTTAATTTTTAACCGAACGATGCTGATTCACCAAGACGCCTGCCGATCGATGCTCCCGGTGATTTTTCCCTGCCGATAGGGGAGAGAACCAATCGCCCGAGCAATAATGTACTTCTTCCGATCTATGTGACTCTTTTGGAGTCTTTTACTCGACTCCGGCCTCGTCCTCGGCGAAAATCGACGTTGGCGGATTATTTACAAAAATAGATTGAAATGATCGATATCTAGAAATCCCGACGTCGGTGATCGCCCCATTTCTTCGCTAACGATATTCTATCGGGGTATTGAAAATCCGACAGGCATTGGATTCGTTCTTGTAGACGGAAACTTTATAAAGCCCGATGTATTCGCGAAAATTTTACCGTTTGAGAGTTTCACTGGATTGAAATATCTTACTTCTCTGAGAGCGGAGATTTTATTTTCTTTAATTTTGACATAGTAAAGCTCTCTTACATACCTAAAGAATTTAAGTGAGGTTTGTTAGATATATTCATTTAAGACAGGCCTGTCTAATTTAAGCTCCGGAGTCAAAACGCAAAGCCATCGATGAAAAAAAATTCAGTGTAATATTTCGAAGACTGTAAAGTGGTCATACGCATCTGACAATGAGTGACGCTTATCAACACTTTATAGTCTCCAAATTCTTATCCATATTGAATTTTTTTGCGTCGATGGTTTTGCGTTTTGGCTCCAGAGTTAAAACTGGACAGGCCTGATTTAAGAGAATTATTTTTAATATAATAATTCTTTTAACGTGTATTTGATATTTTGCACGAAAGCAACTCTCAAGAAAATAATTTTCCAACATATAACAAGTTCAAGACAAAAAACTCACCGGAAAGTTTTATTCTCGTGATAAAGGCTCTCAAAAATACATTTGGCTTTGTATAAGGAACGGGGAATAAAGCGGAAAAAAGGAAGACAGCGGAAAGAGAAAGACAATGGAAGTAAGGAGTTTTTTTTTTCAAGAAAAACACCAACATACACATACACATACAGACACAGACACACACAGTAGTCACGTGTGAAGCGTAAACTTAAATTATTATAAATACTAATACTAATTAATATTATTGAATATATACCTCTTCTGTATATACAATTAAGCAGCAACAATAATAATGATTAATAATTGATGATCGTGAACGATAGACGAACGGCAGAACGGGGCAAACACAATAATTGCGAATTGTTTCTAGAACAAAATGAGAAAAAAGAGGAAAACAGTGGTGAACGATTATTAAGTTGTGAATATTAATAAGTGATTGTAATTATATACTTATACTTGCGGCGATACGATGATGTAATTGTATGAATCCACACACCACACGGTATAAATATTATAAATACATTATAGTGAAACGACGACGACGATGGTGGAGACAATGGTGATTTTTATTATATTACTATTATTATTAATATTATTAATTAATAATTATTACCATTATTATTGCGATCATTGCTATTATGGTTGTATTATATTGTATCGAGGAATATATACTGAGACAAGAATGATGAGAGTCCAATTAGACGTGAATGAGTGCAACAGTATCGAGTAAAAGAAGAATAAATCCAAGGAGCGTCGTGTCATTTGTACTTAATTATACCACCTAGATATGGACTAGGCTGCACAATCGAGCCTCGTCAGAGATTCCACCATGTTTCTTACTTTCCATTTCTATAGACGTTCTATAGATCGTTCAAACATCGCGCGATAATAAATCTACGAAATGGCTGTTTTTTTTGTCTTCGATAAAGTACCTAAGTTGAGAAAATAAATTTTGAAAAAAATCTTTGCAGACGCGTTGATAGGCAACAAAATTATCACTACAACTTTTTTTTTATTAAAATACGGGATTGCAATACCAAGATCTATAGTATCAATATTTGCATTTTACGAAAATATTAGACGTACCTTTTTATAATATTTGTTCTTTTTATTAACGATCATCTGATTATCTCAGGTACCGAAATAATCTGAAGCTTGATACGATAGGAATTTTTCGTAAGAGTTATTATTGCGTATCTTTAGCCTGTTACGGATACGCCAATATGTCAAGTTGCGTCATGTCGATCGAAAAATAGATCTTTTCAGTCTTTTTGTTTTTATTTTGAATTTTCCTAGAAATATACATACACACAAAACCCTGACAGGAAAAACTTTGTGAAAAATGAACAAATAAAAAAAAAATGATAAAAAGTTCATTTTAGGAAACCATGAATCCTTAAGCTTTAAAATCAAAGCCGCATTAGCTTTTCATAGAGTTTGAATTATTTTCCAATGTTTTATATTTTTATCTATTTAATTATAAGTAACTAATGATTTGAAATAAGCTGCAGACTCAACATTAATGATAAAAATATTAATGATATAAATATTATAGAATGACAAATATTAATATTTAATAGTTATAAAATTATTTAAATTTTCTATAAACAAAATTGGTTCGATTATTTAAAATTATCATAATTATTAAAAAAACATTACAATTACATTTTTTATTATTAAGTTTTTATTATAATTTTTATTTAATAGATTAATTATTTGAATAATTGATCAATTATTCATTTAATTTTACTTTATTCTTTAAGCAATACTAATATTTTCGGAATAAAATAGTTTAGAAAACAATATTTTATTACAAAATTTTAGTTTAATTTCTAAAAGTGATATTTCATTTTATTTTATTCACAAGACCGAGTTTCTTTCGATTTACCTATTTTTTCCCTTGGGAAGAAAACACGAAAGAATCCTTTCTCGTCTTGCGTAAGACTAGATAATATTACGCGAGAATGATCCTCTCTCACGCGCGTACTTGTCCCATGAAAGTCTCGACTCAAGATCTTATGTTTTTCGATTTGCTCAAGAGGAATCGAAATATCCGTACATTATTTCTTAACGAGCCAAACCAATGCTCAATACGACGCTGCTGTTGGTCTGAAGTCGATAATAATAAAGAAAAGCTGACGACCCACGATTTTCTTTACCTGTACCGTCTGTACCTATAGGCCTGTAACGTGTATATGCAGCGGAGTATAAGGGAATAAAATAAAAAGAAAAGCAGAAGCAACAAGGATACACACTTTTTATATGCATGATTTATAAGTTTTAATTTTTAATATTAAAGGAGATATATACCACATGTTGTATGTGTGAATGAATTATTGGTTATTTAAATTGATGTTTTAAAATATCAAACCTGGGCTTCTCATTTTTCTATGACTTCTTCCTCACCTTTGCACCATATTTTATGTTCTGTCTCTCTTTATAAAATACTTTTTTAATTTGTAAAACAAAACTTAAAAACTTCAAAGTTTAAATGAATAAACGGTATCAAATTTCACACGATTAAAGGTTAACGATATGTAAAAATAAAATGAATAAAAGAGCACAAAATACTTTCAAAAATATAAAATTATTAAAATAAATATACAAAACATTTTAAAACATTAAGTTCATAAATGTATGTATATCAGTAAAATGAGTGTCTGTAAAATGAGTTAATGTTTGAAAGCGTAAATGTATCAAAAGTACGAACATACAATTGATATTACATTATTATTATTATTATTATTATTATTTTATCATTGGGCTGACATATCGCAGGGATATCTCGTGCGCAATATCTTCAGAAAATAATTTTATCTTTTGTAATGAAGGATTCAATAACATTCGTATTTGTCCTAGATTAAACATTTCTCTAGTAAATCGTACATTTTTCTTTTCACCAATTCTTCATCTTCTTTTGATCTCGCTTTCTTCTCAATACCTGTCTATTGTCTCCTTTAGTGCTGTTACTTGGAGTTCCAGACGACGTCTAGAAGCGTAATGAGTAAGGATAAGGAATAAGGAGTAGAAAATAAGGAATAAGGAATAGAAAATAAGGAATAAAGAATATGGAATTAAGATAGCTTTCATGTATTTTTATAAGTGTTTTCATTCTATTTTATTTTATAAGTATTTTATAAATGTATAATATATATTTATTTTTATTATTATCTCTTTATTATTTATTTTAATATCTCAATAAAATGATTGCAATATTACATTGTAATATATCGCAATGTAATATCGCAGTAGTATTTACGTAATATTGCATTGCAAGTTATAAATTATATTCAATTATATCAATTACCCATACAGTATGTAATATTATAGTAAGATTATGCAATGCTACTGCAATTGATATAATTGAATATAATTTATAACTTATATATATACATTTTTAAAGACATGACAGCTTTTGTCTAAAGATGTAGTTTTTTCGTTCGATGCTGGTAGAGCCGTTATTTCGTCGAACGTCTCCAGAGCTGACGAACCTTCATTCAATGCTGACGGAACCGTTACTTCATCGAACATCTCCACAGCTGACGAATCTTCGTTTAATGCTGGCGAAGATACTGCATAAAGATGCAACGTTGGGATAGCACGGGATAGCATCGGGACGTAACTTTCTCATTTTTGGCGAATAACCCAGTAATTGTTGCTGTAAGGGCTTCGTAAAGCATGCATCAGAAAAATGCTTCGAACATATCCTAGCTGAACCAAACAAAATTTTTATTTATAAAAATATGCGGTTAAAGTACCGATTAGGGGACCCCCCTCCAATGACCTTGACCTTGACATATGTTGTCAAGGTCATGACCCTGAGTGACCTCCAACAGATTTTAGCCGCCGCTCGCCCTTCGTGAAAAAGTTATTAATAATTAAAATTTCAAAAATGGCGTCTTATTTCGATACAGTTTTATTCAATATTTAAAGCATCTAATGGATACATCATACTCATAATTTCCAAAAAGGTATCAATTCTTTTGTCAAAATTATATATTCTTTTAAATAAGAATTCGGCAAGATAATATATATATATTTTTTCGAAATATATAATATATGTGGCGACTCGCCACTAGAGGTCCACAGGACTCACTCGGTTCGCGTAAGCACCGCGCCGCGCGAATTCTCTTTAAATAGAATATCATTCTGGATTCATTCCAGGCGTCTAAGGCAAGTCCCACACTACATCGCCTTACTGATGAGTCTAGTAGTGCGGGACCAGGACGAAACGCTGTAGCTGACCACAAAGTTTCGAGTCAGGCCTCCTTAGTGGACATTTATACATATATGTATATGCGCACAACTCTCACCTTCGACTCTCACCCCCCCTCCCCCCCTACTTCAGGGGCGCACGACTCTCACCCCCCACCCCTCTGCTTCAGGGGCGCACGACTTTTCAAGGATGAGAGTCGTGCACCCCTGAAGCAGGGGGGAGGGGGGGTGAGAGTCGAAGGTGAGAGTCGTGCGCCCCTTTGCAGGGGCGAGGTGGGAGAAGTCATATTCCCTTAATTACTCCATACCTCTCTTACTGTCCAGAGTTATCTGACTTTTCATTTAAAGCAGTGAAATAATTACTAACTTTAACCTTTAATAACTTTTTAACGAATAACGAGCGATGGCTAAAACTTGTTGGAGGTCACTCAGGGTCATGACCTTGACAACATATGTCAAGGTCAAGGTCATTGGGAGGGGGAGGCCTAACCGGGGCTTCGGTACTTTTACCAAATATGTTCATGATAAGATCATAAACAAATTGATCAATCACAGTACAATATTAAACCATGCAATATAACTTATCATATTTTGAAGAAATATTTTCTCTTGCGTATATGTGACGCCACTTACCGAAAAGTATTGGATCTTTTGGGAAGAAAAAATATTTAATTAAATTTCCAATCTCTCTTTTCGCCAAATCCTAGTACTATACCGTTACACACAGGACCGTTCCTGATGTCATATAATGAGGTGTTTTTGTGGAAACAGGATTTTGCCACCCCTCCTAATATTTTTTGTTTATTAACATTTTAAATAAGTTATTTTGTAAATAATTGGGTTCCAAATAACCGCTGCTTCCAATAGAAATTTTATACAGAGTGTCCGGAAAATCGCCCGCAATACTTTGGGAAGTGATTCGGGATCTAAAAAGAAAGAAAAAAGCTATATAAATATAGGTCTGGAAATAAGTAGTTTCTGAGTATGGTCACTTTTATATTAAAAAAATTGTAATTTATTTTCTATAAACACATAATCATAATTTATTTTATAGTGTTTTAACATAAATAACTACATTTCGGACTATTTTGGCGTTACCCAGGATGCACCGCGTGGAGGCATAGTCCTCTTGGAATTCCTCTAGTAAAGTAAAAAAAAATGTTTAAATAAAAAAATAAAAAAGAGGGATGCCAAGCGGACTATGCCCCCACGTCATGCATCTTGGGTAACGCCAAAATAGTCCGAAATGTAGTTATTTATGTTAAAACACTGAGTGCGAACGTGGCGTAGCAGGCAGCGTACGAGACTACTATGCCAGAGATCCCGGGTTCTCGATCCCGGGCAGAACCAAAAAATGTTTTCAAGCGCTCGTAGCTCCTCTCGGAAGGCAATGGCTGCGTTCAGCAGAGAAAGCATCTTTGCAACTGTTGTAAAATTCTTCAATATGACTGGTCTTGCTCTTAATTCCTCATTGGATCTAAATGTATAAACCAATCATATTCAAGAATTTTACAACAGTTGCAAAGCTGACTTTCTGCTGACCGCAGCCAATGGCAAACCACCGAGAGTATCCTTGCCAAGAACACTTCTCTAATAAATCGTTGTTCCGAATTGTCGTTAAACTGTAGGTCCCATATGACTGTGTACAATCAGCGTGCGCACCACAGGCATGTGAGAGAAGTCACCACGCTCGGCCACGAGCAATAGGACTAAGGAGATGTTAAAACGCTATGAATAAATTATGATTGTGATTATGAAAAATAAATAAAAATTTTTTTAACATAAAAGTGATTATAACTTGGAAACAACTTATTTCCGGACCTATGTTCATATAGCATTTTATTCTTTCTTTTTGAGTCCCGAATCACTTCCCGAAGTATTACGGACGATTTTCTGGAGACTCTGATGTATACAAGTTGTTTTCGATATGGGGAATATAAAGTGCGCATGGTGTAATTTCGAGAGATAAAAAACCTTTTTTTAATGGCAGAACTTATCGACTGGAATTTATTCTACCGTAAGCAAGAAACACGTTAGATCAACATTTTTATATATTGATTTTATGTGAATTTCATTAATTTTCATCTAATAGTTTATAAATGTGATTATAATATTATCTAATCATTTAATATTTACAAACCTTTAAGAAATGTTTTAATAATATAAAAATTTATACACACACACACACATATACATATACATAAATTTTGTAATTAACACAGAACGTTGCATTATTAAATGTTGATGTATGAATGTTTTTTGAAAATCTTTGTCTTATCATCCCTGAATCACATGAAAAAAGTTTTACACTTTTCAAAAAAGATAATGATTCGGTCTGTAAAAATAGGGGGTATATTTTTTGTGTTAAATGTAACTATTCAATAAAATAAAATTTTTATACAACATAACTTTATTGACTTATTAATATAACTTAGTAAATATAAAATGTTAATTAGTGACTAGAATTTTTTAATTTTAACTTAAAAGTCAAATTAAAGGAACAAAATAAAAGTTATATATTGTGAATACAATGTATATACAAGTACGTTTCTGCAACAAATGTGCGTAAGAGATCATTAGCGAAGAGGACCCTAAAGTCGTCTGTTTATCGATTAATTGCAATAATGTTTGTAGACTGATATTGCATATATTATTTTTACAGATATGGAAATTCTTTTTAGAATCAAAGTATAGGATATGGAAATTCTTTTCAGAATCGAAGTATAGAACGCAATAATACTAGTCTAGTATGGAATTTATGTCATGAACGACTAAAATTTTTTTAATTGGAGTTTTTTTATCATTTCATAGTTCAATTCATATTGGTTATCATCTAGAACTATCAAGTTGTAACAACATTTGCTTAACGTATATAAGCTCTGCAATCTGTACTTACAAAGTTGAAAGTTAACTAGTAGAATATACGAAAAAATATCGAGTTCTTAGAATTATATTTATACATCCAATTCTATACCGTTTTACGAAAATTTATGTGTGCGTAACATATCGATATAGCAGTGTGTAGTGATGTGTCGATGACACGTAGCTCGTATGTGTGTAATTCTTATTGAATCGGTAAAACAAGAATTCGGGGTTTAGTATCCATTTTTAGGATCTCCCTAAAGTTCGTATCATACTACCGACTTTGCAGGCCTGTTCGACTGCCTACTCTTACTGTCGATCCACGGTGAACCAGTCAGTCAATCTCGTTAATTGTAATTAGATCATTATAGGCGGTAGTCAGCTAAAGTTGGCAGTCGAGTTTGCCTGCAGTCGAGTTGGCATCGGTTTGATACAGGCTTAAAATTCTTTAGCAAATCTCTGTTATCTTTACAAAATCTATGTGTATATGTGTATATATAATATATATATTTATATTAATGTATATAAATAAAAAATTTCGTATTTGGCCTGGTTTCATATTTCAGTTTCATATTTCAGTTTTTTCTCTTCCTTGTAATAAAATTGTAAAACTATAAACAATCAAATTGTTTGAAATTAATAAAATTATATTGAATTAGTAATTTTTTAATGGAGTCAACAGTTTATTTCTGTCCTCAATCCAAGGAGTACTCATGAGGCTGAAGCTTTCCATATTGTCATTAGGTGTGTGTATTGGAATTGCAAAAAAGAAAGAACGTACATATCTTCAAAATCTTTGGAACTAGAAATCTGTGTTTATTCACATTTTTAAAATAATCTGTATATTTGTTCGATGACATTTTCCTTGACAATTCTGATATTTGTTTGATATCATATTAACAATTATCCAGCAAAAAATTAAGCTGTTATTTATTATTATAGTGACGTCCAAATGACGTCCTAAACGTCAAAATGCCGTTAAGATAATATTGATTGAATTTCTCGTATAATATTAGAATTATCATCTATAAACAATGATTTTCACCTTCTTCTATGATATTTTCTCACTTAAGACATCATTTTACATGATATCAATTTTTCGTCATATTGAATTATTTCTTTGACGCCATGACGACAAACGACGGTTTTGATGTCATATTGACATCACTTTGACTGAGTCGTTTTCACTGGGTTATTATATAGTAAAGAAACATTCAAACGAATTTTGAACCTTTCATAAGCAGTTTCCAGGGTTGGGTAAGTTAATGTTTTTTTTAAACTATATTAAGTTAAGGTTAATGGCTTATAAAATTATTAAAATTAAGTTAAAAGTTGAAGGAATAAAGAATTAACTTAATAAAAGTTAAGTTAAGATTGAATTAACTTATGTTTAAAAAAAAGTTAATTTTGAAAAAAATTATTTTTGAGATCAGAATGTTCTAATTTTTCTTAAAATGAAATTACTTTAAATAACACTTACAAATATAGATTATTAGGAAAATTTAATTTTATAGTCACGTATAAGTTACTTATACATATATATAATAAGAGTTACTCCATATAAGGCGTTTTTGTCAAAATCTTGCGAGAGAGAAGGATATATGTTTGCGTTATTTCTCTTTCTTTAACCTGTATTTAACTTTCTTTAACTTCTGGAACGATTGCTCATGCATGTTTATGACATCGACTAGATATTTGTTACAAAAAATATACGTAAAAATTTAGAAAATGAGTGGATATGCATACTATTCTACAATAATTCTTCATCTAAGGCTTATTTCATATTTATATTGCTGAAATATAACGTTTATGATATTTAAAATTATAAGTGTGATTTAAATATAAGCGGGATTTGACAAAACCTAGCGAATCAATAAAAACTGGCTACCGCGTATGGTGTGGCTCTTATCATAGATCTCTCATCATAAAATCATTGAACTTTTTCTAAATTAATTCTCTAATGTTTGACTTTAAAAGAAAAAAAATATTAGCATTAAGAAAGATAAAAAAATTTTTTATTTAAAAAAGTTAATAAATTAAAGTTTAAAAGTAACTAAATTAAGTTAAAAATTAATGCATTTAAAATTAACTAAGTTAAGTTAAAAGTTATTAACTTTTTAACTTTTTTTTTTAACTTTTAACGTTTTAACTGGTTACTACCTAACCCTGTTTGACAATTTCTACAATAGCGTTTAACATCGATTTTATACCTTTAGTCATTATAACTGTTTTGTGTTACGAAATATTCGTGATTAATGACAAAAGGTATAAAATCGATGGTAGATGCTTTTGTAGAAACTGCTTATGAAAGGTCCAAAACAGAGGCACGGTTCTTTGACAGAAAGTTATTAACTTATATAAATATTGTTATGAGTATTTGAATCTGCTTAACTAAATTGTACATACTTTATATTTCCCATACATATATATTCGAAAAAACAATCTCTAAATTTCGATTGGAAGCAGGGATTATTTGGAGCCCAATTATTTAAAAAATAGCTTATTTAAAAGATTAAAAAAATAGAAACACTAAGACGAGCGGCAAAATCCTGTTTGCACAAAAGCGCTCTATTATATGATATATAATAACGGCGGCTCGTTAACTATTGCGAGCATTGCAAAATGGTAGAGGACTTTTCGACTCAGTTTAGTCCGCTCTACCTGCTCAGGCCTATTCTGTAACTATCTTTACACGCCTACTGACAATTATTGGTGTCGTTGCGCAGATATTTTTTATAGTGAAAAAACTGCGCAACGACACCGACAACTATCGGTAGGCGTGTAAAACAGTTACAGGAGAGGGGCCCAAGATGGGTGGGGCCAAAATTTGGAGCTATCCTATACATATATTTATATATATTAATATATATAAATATAAAATATCACAATGGGGATATTTGACCTTGTTTCATACTTCAGTTACTGGCAAGTAACTGAAGTTCTTTGTCTTGCAATAATTGTAAAACTATAAACAATCAAATTTAGGTCCTACAGACTATACATATATGACATAAGCTTAGTCAAAAGTGATGGGAATGCACAGTGATTTGATACAGAATGAATATACGCTTGTCTTTATATCACGATTTATTTTTTGTTCCTTCCAGCGAGAAATCAGATTCCACCATGAGAAATTTGACATTCGATTCTCAGACGGTGGCGTCGTTCATACGATGCTAATTTCGTACGATTACAGATGTCAAGTCGTAATGTCTGGATCACGTCATCAACGTTGGAAGCACGACTTTTGGGCTCAAGACATTCGAAATTGTACGAACTCACTAAATTCCCACAAATGGCCGATGCGTTGAAGGCATGGCTGCGTACAAGACTAGGTGCGATCATGGATCTCACGCCGGAAACGTTTGGTCGGTACACGAGAGACGGCACACTACTAGCCCAGATTCTGCATAGCTATGATATAATCAATAGCAATCAACTAAGCACCATTCTTTCTACACGAGATCCTGCCTTGTCCAGGGTGAATCTGAGGACCTTACGAATCTGGCTAAAGCTCATCAATGTCACGCTGAGCGAGAAGTGTATTGAGGAGATCTCTAAAGTATCCTTGCAAAAGAAGTAGTACAATAAAGATTTAAAAAATTAAACAGGATAAGGAAAAAAATATTTAAACAATTTTTCAAATCAAAAACTTTTTAGTTTCAATTTCAAGTTTTCCAAAGTAAACATTATTATTCGGGAAAAACTATATTAAAAACAAGTATTATTTTTATTAAAAACAAATTTCTATTAATTTACATATTTTTTTATGAAGATACTAGACATTATGTCGTAAGGTGATTTGTATAAGAACAACACTTTAGGATAAAGGTGCTGCATCTCTCCAGCTGTTTTACAAGGTATATTTGAGCCTTGAAGGCAAGGACCGACTGCATTTTATTGCTCTTCAAAAAGAGCAAAAGTACATGCATAGTAGATTTGACGTCTCCAAAGTGTCTGAAGATCTAGCCTCTTATTTACCATCCGAACATCCTCTATCAGCACCATTGATCGAGGCAGCCGATACTGTCCTCTGGCACAGAAATAAGTTTTGGGCGATCACGAAAGCCTGTAGACGAGAACGAGAGCGATTTGAAGCCCTCATGGAGTATCCAGTGATAAAGCCGATCGAGCTCTTTGTTCCAAAAGAGTTGCCGGATAAAAAACAGAAAGAGAGCAAAATACTGGACGAATTCACTCGTAAACATCCGGTTTGTAAGACGAAGAAAAAATACCAAATTGAGTGTTGTCCTTCGAAAAGAATCTTGGATGTGTCCTGCATTGAGGATCCCACAGCTGCTGCGAAATATATCGACTTCCTGAAGAAGCGTAGCAAAAAAACGGCTAAATGTCACGAATTAAAACTGAAAACACAAACAACGATGATGGCAGAGGCTTGGGAACGATTACTGAGGAAACAGGACAGATCCTTTGACGAAGCTCTCGGAAGACGAGTGCTGGACCAGTCGCGTTATGAGAAACAGATGTTGAGGAAGCTGTGTGAGGTACGAGACTTAAGAAATAGAATTGTGGAGACTCGTAGAATAGTTGATACGATGTTGCTGAAGGCTAGAGAGAACGAACTGCGATTTGAGCAATATCGTCATGAAGAAACAATAAAGGAAGAAAGAGAAGATGTTGAAATGGAGACCTGTAGAATGCGCGAACTGCATCAGAGAATTCGCGAAGAAAAGGTGAGTAGGTAACAATATTTTATTATGAATCTCTTCTTTTAAGAAGAAGAAGAAGAAGAAAAATATAAGCAATGGTTACACAAAATAATTATAAAATATTGACAATATTAAGTGAAATTAAATAGGATAGAATAGAGAAATATTCAATTTGAAAATAGAAGAAAGCTAGAAAAATTGAGAAGGATTGTAATACGTAAGCAAAAGGCGACATCATATATATAAAATTTAATATTTTGAACATTGATAACAATATTTATAAGTTACATATAAGCTGAATTAAAAAACGCAGAGAGAGAGAGAGAGAGAGAGAGAGAGAGAGAGAGAGAGATTGTAATGAATTTAAATTGTCAATACATGAAAAATAATGATAATATATTTTCATAATGTATAAATAATTTTCATTATAAGGTGCTGATGTAAAATGTTTACATTTTAAAGATACGCAGGATGAAAGAAAAACATCAAGATATCTGTTTAGAAATTATGAACGATCTCGTGGATATCGCGATGAAAATTGCTGATTATCGTCAAGCAAATGGTAATCATATCCCAAATTCTATTTGGAATGAATGGAGAATGTTATTTTTGAAGAACCAACCAATATTCGAACATATGGATTACTTTGATGATATCGAAGAAGCAGAAAATATAGAAGAAATAGAAAATGAAAAAGATATGAAAATGAATGAAGATGAAGAGAAGAACGGTGCAAGAGGGAATAGCGCGATAAGTATAAGAAACGAAGAGGGAATACAGATTGGAAAAACATTAAAAGTTGAAGAAAATCAAAAGTTAGTTCAGCTGGAACGTCAGCAGTCTTTGACTGATGCAGACTTTGAGAGTTATCGGAATCTAGCTTCGCCCTGGGATCAATTTGTGCCGAAGAGAGAAAAGGAAGTTGAAGAAGTTTACAGATTAGGTTGTGTTGTGCTTGGTTACATCGTTCATCGCTTATTGGAGATCTTATATCCTTATTCGGCTAAAATAATGGATTGTCCAGTGCCTAGAGTTAAGGTCGCAGCCATTATTTTGGGTGTGACAAATGCAACCTTGCACAAACAGTTACAAGAGTTGCTGAAGAATACCGGAATTCGTTTGCTGACGATGGAAGATGCGATCAATCATTGTCTGGAGAGCTACAAGCGGGAAATGGTCGATATGGAGTACATCGATCTCAACATCATCTCGACGACGGCGAAAGACATCAAGAGATTGGAAGCTAAGAGCAAGGATGACTCAAGGGAGCGTCACCCAAAGAAGATTGAACGATCAACGAAGTCGACATCGTTTCACCAGAACGTGGCTGAGGAAAAACAAACGCAAACGCCTAGACAAATACCTTATGACGATATGGACCCGATTTTAAGCGATACCGCGTACATAGGTAGAAAAATTCAGGAGAATAGTTTAAATCATAATTATAATCCTTAAACTTCTTTTTGTTATAACATATCCGGCTTTCTTTTTTAAATGCTTTTCTTATCGCTTACACTTTTTTTATTAATAAAGATACATATTAATACATTTGTTTAGTTCTATTATGTTTCTTAATGTCTGACGTTTCCATTGAAAAAAAATTTACCATATAGCCATTTCTATGAAAGTTATAAGGAATTAAATTAGGTGGATATGCCATATCACAGTGTGTTGTTCTTGTAATGTGGTATTTACGAATTAATAGCATAAATAAAATAATTTTGTTATCAACTCTAAAGGCGTGATTTACAACATTATTGATGCCATTTTAGATAAATAACTTGTATAGATACAGTTTATTAAAGATAAAGTAGTATTGTATCGAGAATTAATTTTTTAATAATAGACATAATAGACATTAGAAATCTAATTGCCAAAGATGTACTTATTGTAGATCGCCGAATAGCAATGACTGCTAATTGATTGCTACCTGCGATATTTAGGTAAATGGACTTACGAGTTTCTCACGTTGGGTCAACCGATTTCGAACGAGTTGAATACGAAGATATTGATTGAGTACTTAAAAGGAATCGGAGATGTCGAGGGATGGGCATTAATAAATTATCCTAACACTTATGAACAGATGGCGATGTTGGAGAAAGCACTAACAGGACGTGAGATACCTTCCGATCCTGTCAAACTTACTGATGTCAACGTCGAAGACATCGATCCTTCATCAGTCAGGATTGTGTTCGAGGGTGAAGTTGACACATTCGCTATATGCAGGCGCGTTTAATGTCAAAATTAATTTGTGGTTTTATAAGTTATATTGATTCTGAAAAGATACTTAATATTACTGATATTATTTATATGTTCAGATTTATTTATTGCCTTTCCCCCCGTATTTAAAACGATGTTCGCGCGTATTTAGCATATAGTTCACATTCGTATACTATAAAATTTCAATCATAAAGAAAGCATTCTGAATACAGGTCATTGTTTCTAAATTTTATATAATAGCATATTGGAGAGTTAATTTGATTTCGCTTACTATTAGGTGTTAAACTTAATTCCTGCCGTTTTTCGTCTCCAAAATTGATTTGTTTCGAA
>NW_017299069.1:389723-408967 GCF_001594075.2 Trachymyrmex cornetzi
CAAATCAATTTTGGAGATTAAAAATGGCAGGAATTAAGTTTAACAGCTAATATTTTCAATTAATCCCTTCAGACTCAGCATACATCCAATTTGAAGGCATCATCCATTGAAATTATTTAATTCTATCGACATTTGAGATCTGACGTATATAATAATGTATATAAAAAGCTATATGTTGGAAAAATAGTCAAAATTTTGAAAAAAATTAATTGTTTAGTATGAATTATTTATTTAAATTTAAGTACGCATAAACTGAATTAAAAGAAAGTTTTTTAACATAATTTCAATAAAATCAGGTCTGAAAGGGTTAAAGCTCATTTAAATTGAATTATTAATAATTGCGTTATACAGATTTTCTAAAAGTTAATGTACTTTTAACAGGCAATCTAGATTGTTGCCGAACCCAATTTCCAAAGCAAAAGATTATACTTTTTCTACGACGTTCATGACAATTTATATTAAGGCAATGCCAAAGTCAGAGGCAATAGACAGACAAGAACAGACTTGTATACCTCTACCCGACAATGCTACCTCGATGGACGAATTTTATGCTAATCAAGATATTGCATATGGATTTTTTTACAACGTTCTCGATCTTCCAACCTTGGAACAATTAGCCGAACTTATTACCGATCATTTTTATGGAAAGAAATCACCCTTGAAACTTTCTGAAAAGGTTCTACAAGCGAATCACGATAAACAAAAAATTGTTATTGATTCGAAAACGTCCGTCATTAAACGCTTGATACCAAAATCCAAATGGAAACTCTCAGAATACGAAGAAAAGAAAGATATCGAAGCTGAAAGCCGCGATTTACAATCGGAAATTGAAACACAGTTAGCAAATGATTACGCTAAACCTGGGGAAAGCAACTGGCAATGGCTGGACTTTTTTCAGCCTACAGCTTTACTCGAAATTTTGGCTACGCTTTGGGAGAACGTTGAACAAGCTTACATTGAAAATTTGAAAGAGATTCTTTCCTTAAAGAGAATGCATATGTCAGCTATTATACCTTATAAGAATCTTGTCTTCAGGAATTTAATGAGATTCATTGATCAACCTGATAAACGGCAGATTTTATTGCAAGATTTTCATCAGGCCTTTAATGAAATCGATGAAGATCTTAGGGAAGATTTGGACATGAAATGCGAATTACACTGTCGGGTATGCATAAAAAATAATAATATAGTAAAGAAGTGAGGAAAAAGAGATCTCAGAAAATTTGATATAATCTATAAGTTTTTATTCATATTAACCTTTAAAGGACGGAGTTTATTTTTTAAATTTTACAGCTTAAATTTTCTTTGAGTAAGATTTGTTATAATTAATTATTTTTCATTGTATTTCTTGCTTCAAGATATGACATTGTTTCCGCCATTATAATGGCTTTTCTATCCTATAAAGCTTAATAGATAATCTTAATTTAATTTCAATGTAAATTTTTTTTACTTCGACAGGATATAGAAAGAATTACATTTATTGCTCTTTTCGTTGTTAAAAATCTTAAATTTTTTGCGCTAGGTCGATGATTTTCGAAAAGAGTTGTGGGAGCTGTGTGACGCACGAAGATACGAGGCTGAAGAAGAGAGAAAACGTACTTTGCGCAATCAGTGGATTTTGATGGAAGCCGTGGTTCTCGTTAATGTGTATATTGGAATTTTGCAAACCGAAGTTGATAGATTCGTCGACACTATGCAGCTTCTTCAGGATTATTACATCTCCATGTCGCAGAAACCACTGCAAGAATCGCGATTCTCTAAAATCGTCCTCGATAATATCGAATTGGAGGATGTTCTTCAAGAAATCTTGGGTAAACATAAAAAACTAACGGCGAAGATCGAATCAATCGAAACTTCCGCTCGAATCATAAATAAGGATCAGTTTAAGACTGAAATCGAAACTTTATTAATCGACGTATCGAAGAGCTTTGATCCTGATCAGAGTATTATTTATAATATTATCAAAAAGATAATGTTCGACAAAGTGCGAGATACCGTAGACTCCATCTCGTTCCTGATGCTGGAGATGTTGAAGAAGGAAGAGAAAGCTGTAATTTTAAAAACCGAAATTAAAAGCAAAGGAGACACTTCGACCAATTCTACATTCGCCAAACTAGTTAGAAGAAATCGTGATTTAATCGAGGAATGGCGATACGCCGTTTTGTTCGAAATCGATCGTATACATCAGAGATTAGATGTGCTGAATGCGGCTGCTCGATCAGACATTACTTTTCTTCTGGATACTATGAGACAGACCTTCCATCGCATTCATCATCATATCGTCGAAAGGTTGATTTAGTTAGAATTAGTTATCACATTAGTCTTTTATTTAGCAAGTTAATGAGATCGCAAAACGAATGCATTAATTAAATTACTTTCGTGGAAATATATTTGATATATAAATAAATTATTTTATTAGAATCAATTATTTACTCGTTTAATTACAAGTTGAAGATTATAATTTAATTTATTTTTTAATGTTAAAACATCTCACGAAGCTTTTTATAAATACTTTATAAACGAAAATATTATTTAGATTTAAAAACTAGCTTCTTATATATCTAATTATTTCTAATTAGTTACTTTTTATTTCTAACATTAGTTATAGTATCATATTGCCTTTTAAAAATTAGATATATATAATGTGCATAATTACGTATATTTTTAGATACAAACGTGAAATCGAAAGTATTGACGAAATGGCGAACGTATTTTGCTTTGCCATCGAAGAAGAAAGACCGATTCAACAAGAACTACTATTAAACGGCGATCGATTTGTCATGAGACCAAACATTGTAAGTAAAGATCACGAACAATTCGATGTCTTGATCAGAGAAGCGCCTTCACCTCTACGATTTCGAATGGTTCAACTTGGACGGTTGATAGACATTTTCCAACGAATCGCTCCGCATGGAATCGTCAGTGAACGCGCCCTAGTTTACATTCTCCAGGATTTGGTATCCTGCGGCAAAGAGGATTGTTATCCACCCTTCGTGCCATGCGCCTGGCGACAATTGCGACCTCCGGATATCGAAATATTGGTCGAACGATTGTTCGGCTCCACCGAATATATCGAATGGCGAGAATTTGTCTTGTATGCAATGGATCTGCCTGTGCCATTGCATCAGGATATTCTGAAAGCACGAGCAGCCTTCAAGGTGCATGATCCTGAATCGAAAGAGGTGGTCACATGCGAACAATTCCATTCGATATCCTTGTGGTTTCTTGAAATTTCCACCCTTTACAAGAGTTTCTTGGATGAAAAGCTTGATCACAGTAATTTCGATACATTAGAGAACATAATGTTGCGCAAGGAAGCACAATTAGGCGAACATTTTTCGAGTTTGGGGAACGATTTCATAGAAAGAAGCGAGGATGATTCTAGGTATATGGAAAACACAAATTAAACGAATTAAAAATTTATGAAGCAGAAAATTAAAAGGGATTAAATCCGTTCGAAAACAATTCGTTAAAACATTCTTTATTAAAAATTTTGATTTGATTTGAAGTTTTTTTAAAAGTCTATTTTAATTTTTCATTCATGAACGATTCGATTAATCTCTTTCAATTAATTGTGCCTTCCATTAAACATTTTTGATTAAAAAAACTTTCTGAACAATGCTTTTTAAGTCAATTCTTACATTTCTCTTTTTCAATAAATTTTTTGATTAAATTGCTTTCGCAGCGTAATATTGAGGCTGATGCTGGCAAAGGAACTTCTCTGCCGCATGTATCTGGTAAACCGAGACTCGGTTCATTATACCGCCATGCTGCTAGCTTTCTGCAAGAACGAGAATCCTAGCAAAGGACTGGGAAAAGCGTTCTCCCTTGCCATGGGTGCTAGAGTTTGTACTGATACAGTGGAAGGTGAGAAATACGTCGAAGATCTTAGCGAGCAGAAGCGCCGTGTTAAGGAGTTGAAATTGAGCCGAGATTATCTTCGAGAGGAGGCTAACGAGGTAACTTGAAACTCACACTAATACTGATTTACGAAGTCAATATCATTTGCAATCAACTTATTACGTTTGCGATGAAATAAATGAAGAATTGTGTGTGTGTGTGTGTGTGTGTGTGTGTGTGTGTGTGTGTGTGTGAAGAGAGAATAATAATTAGACACAAATAAAATAAACTGTAAGAGAGAAAGAAAAGAGAGGATAATGATTCCTTGTTGGAACCTTTACACTCTATATTGAAGTTAAATTAATTCAAGATAAACTTGAAAGAAGCGCGGAGTAATTCGCAGATAAAGTTGTGGTTTACCAGGCAATTATATTGTAGATATTTTTTACTATAAATAGTATAAATGTATAGTATTATAAATATATTAAATATATTGTTTCGGATTAAAACAGAATATTTTAAAGATTTTTTTGAATAAGTAATTTTATAACAAAATATTTATAAGAAATTATACGTGGGTTTAGTATAAAAGTTCTGTATTTATATGTTGCAAAATGGGAAATAAAATGAATATATTTTCTTTTAAAGATCATTAAAAAGAAATAACCTTAATTCTTGTAATATAAATAGCGATATATCCGGTTCCAGATAGTACGAGAAATTATGAATTATATAATAAACAAAACGACAGAGACTGTTGTTTTGTTGGAGAAATCCTGCGATCATGACTTAAGTTCGAAACGCCGGGTAATGATTCAACAGTTGAATGGACAAGGCGAGGTAGATCCGGTTGAGCTTTTGCTACCGGAAGTGATAGCAGAACATCTAGTTATAGAAAACCCATCGACGATCAGTGACGAATACGAGCATAAGCGCACTCTCTCGCCAATCGGAGACGAAACGCTCGAAGATCATAAAAAGATACAGCAGGACGAAAGAGTGATCTTTTGGCTGCCGCGGGATGTTTGCCTGGTAAATTTTTTCATTTGCTTCCACGAATAAAAAAATTACGAGTAAGGGTTTATTCAAAGGAAAAATAAATTTTTCACTTTAATTTAAATATTAGAATTTAAACAATATTAAGAATCTTTATTTTAGACCGCATATGTGAGAAACACAATCAATACTAGAAATTTAATATGCCTATTACGGTCGAACCTGGATCTTCCACACACACACACACATTGCTTTAAAATAATTTATTCTCGAATTTAAAATTCTGTTTATAATCCGAAAAAACAATTCGACGCGTAGTTTGAAAAGACTACAATATGGTATATATGCAAATACATATACAGTATATATTATTAGTAGAAGAAGGTCACTGATACCGATATATCACTTTGTTTTTAAACAATATTTCTTAAACAAAAGGTAAAAATACAACTTCAAAAACATAAATACAAAATAAAAAGTGTCTTCTATAAGATAGTATAAACAATTTTTATAATACTATTTGCAATTTAGCAATAATAAAGTTTTTCGTAAGTTATGCAAAAATGAGCGTCTGACAAAATGGGCTCCAAAACTGTAGGCAGTAATGCTACGTATTCCTATTATTTTTCTTTTACAGGAATTATCTGTATAAAGTACCTATAAGTGAATGTATATAAGATTTTTCAGAATCATTTTACTTCGTTATAAAACATTTTTATTGAATTATATGCATATTTACTTTATGCTGTTCTGCAAGATGCAAATATGTAACGCGATAGTTTTTCTAGAGTCGTTCCATATATGCACGATTGCCTTCAGCTCCAATAGACTTATTTGACACTATAAAGCAACATTATAAAGATTAAGTTAGCTCATGGTCTGTTTTACGGACAGGTGTGTCGGTTTACGCTGCACCCCAATTTTAAATTAAAAATCGTATTATGAAAAGATTAAGAGAAAAAATAATATAAATATAAAACTTATTTCGGAAACTACAAGTATTTAAAATGACGTAATATTATCAATAATATAGTCACTATTATTTAAACCTCACAATTTGCAAAAGAAAATCGTAGAATTTTATTTTCGCAATTGTAGAATTCGTTTTTAGCTGATTTGATATACTCGTAGAAACAAGCCACCTACGAATTATGAGTTTGTACTTCTTTAATTAGCTAAACAGATCATGATTTTATTAGTATTAATAAAGTGCAATCGTTAATTTCCGAAAAATAAGGAGGTGTCACTTTAAGAGACCTATGTCAGTATCGATAACTTTCCTCTAATTCAAGATTGAATTATTTTAAAGCAATAAAGATCCAGCTTCGACCGTAATAGACATTTTAAATTTCTAGTATTGATTAGAATTTTAGTTCGAAAAGCAAAAATGAATGAGAAATACAATTTTAATTGGAAATGTAAATGTAGCCGATGCTGCAATGTAAATATGACTTCTGATTTTTATAGTTTATTAGATGGTCCCGTATGACCTTTACAAGCCAGAAAAGCCATTAAAGTAGTGCTGAAACAGTTTCATATTTTGAGGCAAGAAATATAATGAAATAATAAACATGTAACAAATTTTATTTAAGGAAAAGCAGTAAGATTTAAAAAATGGACTTCCTCTAAAAGTTAAATGTGTCCTTTATTTAGACGGTTTTATCCACTTGTCTGCCGTGGCTTGCGTCGCAAGCAGATCTCTTCCATACCACTTTGAGTCTTCGCGAAGGAATAGCACGTGTATATGATGAGTTAAGAGACGAGGAGTTGAATGACGAAAAAGACCTCGTTTTAGCTCACCGCCTGGTGAACCACAGCTTCATCTGCGAATTACTCCGCGCTTCTTCCAAGTTTATCTCAAAAAACATGGCAGATATGCTCCACAGTATCTTGAAGGATAAGAATGACCAAATAACATAATTATGAAAATTTACACAGAGTTGTGTCGTATATTTCAACAAGATTACATTTACATGAAATTTTTACATATTGTTTACGTTAAATTTATACGAATTTTTTTCACATAGACAATACAAATCATGTATATATATAAAATATGTAAATTATTTTAAATTAAATAACATAATACAGAAAGAAGTAATTATATTTTATCATTGTTTTAATATTTGACTTTAGTATTGATAGATAAAAATATATAAACGAGATAAAAGCTTTACGCTTTAGTGCAATGATAAAGAAACACATTCGAATTCGATTGAATGCACTAGTGCACACTGATGCATATTAAACTGCAAAATATTTCGAATAATAAAATACATATTTCATCTAACTATACAATAATATATTCAGAGAATTTCACGATATTAAGGGGAAACTTCTACTTTAGAGAGGAGACCAAAAAAAAGATGATTTTTTTCATAATTTTTTCAAAAGGAAGATTAATATTTATCATTATTAATATTTTAAAACTTTTACGTACAAATTTTTATGTGAAAAAAGTATTATAAATAATAATAATATAAACATCTAGTTTGACGTCTCGCTACGATGTTACGATTTTGTCTACATCCTAGCGGTTGTAATTCTTGCCGAAAATCAAATATTAAGAAATATTTTTAATTTTTATAGAATTTTATCCTAAATGAACCTAAAAAATTAAAAAAATATATATATAAATTAAAATTTTGTGCGGCTTTGAAAAAAAGTTACGATTTCCATTAGCCGTTTCTTTATGCAAAATAATTGTTAATCTTGATTTTTATTTAATTTTTTAGGTTTATCGAGGATAAATGACTATTAGTTAACTAACGAGCCCTATAAAAAGTTGATTGGCTAAATCGACTTTTTTCTCAATCATGTAGACAAGATTGAAGAAAATGCAAAAAATAGATTTTGAGAAAAATACGTTTAAAGTTTTCGGTTCAGTTCTTGAGTACTTACAGTGCTCGGAGGCTATTTTAGAGGTATACAATAATCCTTCGGCTTCCTCATGGAATTCATTTTAAACAATTTGAGCCATTCTGCGAGGTACTCGGCCTTCTTATGAGCTACTAAACAAGGGAACCGTCGAAACTGATTTTAATGAGTTTTGGATATATTGTAGAGCATGAAAAAGTATTAGACTCATATTTTTTGGTGCTTATATCGAGGTTTAAGGGATGGAACACCTTCTCGAAAAAAATCGGTTTCTTTCTTTCAAAGCAAATATCGAAATTACACTCAGTTCCAAAAAAAGCGGTACACTATAAATTTGGTAAAAATTTACCAAATTTCAAATGATCATAACTCGGTAAATAATGAAGATAAAAATATTTTTAAAAAAGCAAAATGAAGCTCGAAATATCCACTTTAAGATTATTTGAATGGAAATTGTACTAGGCTACTATTTTCAAAATGGCGGATGACAAGTAACAACATGCGAAAATATATAATTAAGGGTCCAACTTTGCGATGGTGCATGATGTGAATCAGGTGTCGCCGCTCAATGGGACAACATGTACGTGAAAGTATAGAATTTTATCTTTAAAATGCTTTTTTACCGACCTCGATACGATAATTTTTCGCTGAGTTATTCCAAATTTAAGATACCGCTGTCATTAGCTTAAATTATGCTTGTAATTTTTCTCAATATGAACTGTATGGAGTTTGATTTGTCGGAACTCCACATTGCGTGCGTGCGTGCGTGCGTGTGCGCAAAAACATACACGCGCACGCACATACACGGAATCAGATTCCTGTCACGTCCACGCTGTTGATCCTGGATAACGCTAAGAGCACACACACCCACAACACACACACGCGCACACACACACACGTACACGCCTGCATGGAAGCACACACGCACGCATGCACGCACGCACGCAATGTGGTGTTTCGACCAATCAAACTCCATACAGTTTATATTGAGAAAAATTACAAGCATAATTTAAGCTAATAACGGCAGTATCTTAAATTTGGAATAACTCAGCGAAAAATTATCGTATCGAGGTCGGTAAAAAAGCATTTTAAAGATAAAATTCTATACTTTCACGTGCATGTTGTCCCATTGAACGGCAACACCTAATTCACATCATGCACCATCGCAAAGTTGGACCCTTGATTATCCATTTTCGCATGTTGTTACTTGTCATCCGCCATTTTGAAAATAGTGGCCTAGTACAATTTCCATTCAAATAATCTTAAAGTGGATATTTCGAGCTTCATTTTGCTTTTTAAAAAATATTTTTATCTTCATTATTTACCGAGTTATGATCATTTGAAATTCAGTAAATTTTTCCCAAATTTATAGCGTACCGCTTTTTTTTGGAACTGAGTGTATGAGAGATAGAAAAAATTTTCCAGAATAAAAATTGAATGGCTTCAAGAGTATTTTAGAACTATAATAAAAAAATTTTTTTTTTAATTATTTTACCTGCGCGCCGTGCACTCGTATATACATAGCGCTGAATTTATACCGAAGGACTTCGAATTCCGCTCTAAAGTTTTAAGGACATATTCTCGAAGAGTTGTACTATCGATTTATGGAAAAAAAGTCGACTTTTTTGCCCCTATAAAGTAAGAGACTCCCTTAGGGCGACTGTTACCAACGCCGATTAACTTAATCGACGATTAACTCAATCAGCAGAATTACTATTAGGTATAGGTGGGAGATTTTCATTACTTTTATCACAATTAAGTATAGGAACGCAGAGATAGAAGTATATCACGAAGAGATGAGGTTAAGAACGATATACAGTCTTGCTCATCTTGCTGTTGATTACACTACTGATTGAGTTAATCGTCGATTAAGTTAATCGGCGTTGGTAACAGTCGCCCTTAATCTGTCAATGATCTATAGATTATTTATTATTAAAATGCATAAAAAGAGGACATATAAAAATATTTCCATTTAATATTATGTATTATATATATATTTATTATATACGTAGATAATTATTATATTGTATATTATTTATTATTCATTACGTATTTATTACCCTATATACTATATTTATAAACATTTATTACGAATGCATACATGTAAATATAGTTTACATTGCATACACGTAGTATATTTACCATAAACGCTGCACAACATTATAATTCTTCCTTGAGATCGAATTTACCACGAAGAGCAAGTCTCCTGCGCCTTTGATACGAACAATTTACTGACGCGCGCTGTCAGATGTCGCCACGTGACCGACACGTTAACCGGACGGTTCGCGGGTGGTTCCGCCAATCAGCGCATCGCGTTTCCGTCGGCTCCATCGCGAACGATAACGTTCGCTCGTGGTCGCGCTGCGACAGTTTCGCGACGAGATGTCCTCCGCAGCGGAGATCGTCGGAGTAGCTCCGCGCCCCTCTCGCCCTGCGACAAACGATCGCCGTCGTCGTCGTCGTCTGGCGAGCGACGTTATCCACGCCCGCCGCGACGACCGCGATTCGTCGATGGGTTGCTGGTTGCGCCGATAATTCGATAAGAACAAAACGACGAGAAAGGGGAGGGAAAGACACATACCAGCGTGAATTCGGGAACGGCGCGCCCGAATCAACGTGGCCTCGGCCATCCTCGCGACAAGGCCGGCTGTTGGAAGCTGCACGAACAGATACGACGCCACCCGATCCGACGCGACGCGATCACGTGGCTGTCCGTCTGTCCCTCCGGCTGACCGTGTTTACTTTCGTTCGTTTATTCGTTACATTCGTTCGTTCGTTCGTTCGTTCGTTCGATCCCGTATGCACGTCCGTGAGCGCTGAATTGACAAACGGTACGACGCGACGTCGGCGCGTTCATCTCGCGCGCTCGGGATGTAACGCCGTGGTTGCGTCCCTCCGTTTTGCTCCACTTGCACCACTGGTATCCAGATGCTGCATGTCGTTCACGTCGCGGAGGCAGGGAGACGGTGACGCGGTCATCGAAGATCGACTACGGTCGCTGCGATAAAAGGTGAGTATCACTGTGTTGTGTCCGACTACACCGCGTTTATTGTTTATCTCTCGTGGCAGAGATTACGTCAGGCTGGACTCACGTGACAGCTGATGGCGAGAGATTACTGCAACTGCTGAAAGAGAAAGAGATAGAAAAAAAAAGAATCGAGACCTATTTTTCGTCGAAGCGAAATACGAAGTTCCATTTATACGTATCAGGTTTAATTTAGACGATCTATAATTTGCGTCGGATAACGTTATATTTATTATATGCTATATACACATATAGTTTGATAAACATATTTATATACGATAAAAAACAATGATAATCTAAGGACAATGAGAGCTATATACAGCGCGGTAATTTTTGCGCAATTAACATATGTACAAATCAAACCGTGTTCACATGATATATTAAGAACAATAATAATTAATACAGACTCAAAAAATTTTGGACGTTTCAGTTTACTTCAAACCATCTTCAGCAATATTTCTTTTCACACATGTGTCGTTGAAATCGCACGGCAGTACTAAAACCATGATTTATGCGAGACCGAGGGTGATTGCCTCTCTACTGTCTGGTTGGAAGTTTTCCAAATTATTGTCTATTCGTTGTTTAGCCGAAAGACTAACCTCCTTCTTCATAGATCTCCTCTCAGTTACTTCACACACAAATAAAAAATTATACAGATACGATTAAAAGACGCAATTTCCGATTTTGTAAAAAGAATGAGAAATGTAAAAACACGTAAAATAAGCCAACTAAAGAGATATACACTTCAGTAAATGTTGTCCGGATGGAAGTCAGTGCCGCAAATATTTATATACATACATTCTGACAATGCATTTATTGTATTTTGTTTATAAATATATATAGGATAATTAGTAATTATAATAATTTAACAGAGATATTTTTGTTTGTTCTATATGTATTTTGATAATAAACAATATGCATATTATTGTATATAAATATACACGATAATAAATGAATTCTGATAATTTAATAAATACCAGGGTAAAAAACATGTTTTAAACGTGTTTTAAACAGTTTAAAACATGCTTAATTGATGTTTTTAATATGTTTTAAATATGTTTTTTTATAGTACTGTTTAAAGCATATTTGAAGCATTAAAAACATATTCAAGAAGAAACACAATATGTTTTATTCTTAAAAAAAGACATTAGTCTTTACCAACCCTGATAAATACTGTTTATATGCGTGTATTCTTACTTGTATTCTACGCTACAAATATGTTTTATGTTACCCCCTTTTTGTATTATGTAGATACTTAAAATTGTAAATAGGTTTTTATCCTTGAATTCTGATGTAAATTATAGATTGCCTGAAATGGATAGATAGTGATCACTGATCAGATATACACAATAGATTGTATTAAATAAATTCCGAATATTTAATTTTTGAACGTACACGAAAAAAAATAGTTTAAGATGAAATACAATCGCGAAACTAACTATCCAGACAGTGCGCCATGATACCGATGATTTCTTCAAACTGTTGATTTATATTTGGATAATTAATTGTGAAATTACCAGTGCTTGTAATGCGTGCATGGAACTACAATTTTCAACGCTCGGACAGCAGTTTAAATCTCTATATTGGCGCACTGTCCGTATAATTTCGTGACTATATGTAATCGCGATGAGCGTAATATCTCAATTATTTCATTTTTATCGGCCAATTTTAGTTTGCGTGCAGTGACAAGCAATTGAGATATATATTTCTCTCTCTCTCTCTCTCTCTCTCTCTCTCTCTCTCTCTTTCGTGAAGATTTTAAAATAAAGGTATTAAACTCTCGCGTGCATTTGGCTGTACCGTCGTTTCTCGGATTATGATACTGCAGGAAAGTTAATATGCCGAAATTACACGATTCATTTTGTTTAACGAGACACACGCGAAACTACGTAGCCCGCGCATTTTGCATTAATGCGCAGCGCAGGCCAAATGAGATTGTAGAAATAAGTTCGCGAATACGCTGCAATTCGTCGCTTATTAAACCCGTGGAGCACCGCTCCGAAATTCCGTGGATGTAATTTGGCACGTTTTCAACCGTACAAATATGTCCGGACACGATTACTTTTCCCATGTCGAATTCAAACTTTGTATAATACATACACAAACGCGGAAAACCGTAACATCGCAGTTTCAATAGGGAGTATTTTGTAATCTGTTAATTTCGAATTTACACGGTCGATTTTAACGAGCACGAATTCTGTTGTAAAGTTAATATATTATCTAGTCAATCTGTTATATATTAATATTAGTAAACAATAGTTGTTTTCATGCACAACGATAAATTAAATTGTCATTCAATTAGAAATTACAGTGTGAATTTTCAAACAGCAGTTTGCTTTGCTATTTTAAGGGAAATATTATTATATTTTTAAGCAAAAAAAAAAAAATTAGTAAATAAAGTGTGAAATGTGTGAAAAGTTATTTTTACAAAACTTTTTAAAAATATTTTTAAAACTTATTCTGGGCTTTAGGATTGTTCGAGGGATTGTTGAAAGTTCGTACATTGATTCCTGTTTATAAAACAGAAACTTATCTTTTTAAGAAAATGATATTCAGGATGTAAAACTACAAATTAACTTTATCAAATAAAAACTTTTTAAAAACTTTATCGATTTATTTGCGAATTATTACAACAAATGGAGGAGCAAAAAGCAAAAGGAAAGCAGTAAAATGACTTTTTACTTAAAGCAGTAAAATGACTTTTAATGAAAGGCGCATTCGAATTTTTAAGTCACGCGGCTATCGGCAACAAAAAGTTTGAAATTCATATTTATCAGTTTTTAATCTTTTTCTCAAACTTGAAAGATAAATTGAAGAAGTTAAAAGTTCCTGAACTGAAGAGTTCACAAGTTTGTATATCAATTCCTATTTAAGATATGAAGATTGCTATCATTGAAAAAAAAATTATTTAGATGAAGTTATAAATTGATATATAACAAAGAATATATCTATAAATAATCGCGCATTTAATTGGGAATTATTGCAATAAAAGAAATCGAATGTCAAATGACTTTTAGTAGACAACTTGAATAATTTCTGACAGTATGTGCGTCGATCGGTTGCATAAAAATTGAAATTCGAAACAAAATTACCGTGATTATTGTGCAAAAAAACAATGCAGAAATCCCTACGTGCACGGTGACCTAAATGCGCGCGGCAGTATCGTTTTTAATCCGTGGAGACGAAGCGTGCGCATCGATAAAGGCGCGAGGACGGAACGGGGACGAATAGCGCGTTCCGCGCCTTGCCTTTTTTTTTCTTCCCTGCAAAAAATAGTTCTCGCTTCATCGTCGAGAGAGAGTGGATCTTACCCTCCTTACTCATGTCGCGAGTAGTTTCTCTTGTTTATTCGAGAGGGAGACTCGAAATAATGCCCGACATCGTACGAAACTTCGCTCTTCTGGAAACACTCAACGAGGAAGTTTAAGCACATAAAACACCAACTCTTACGTGATAAATATGTACTTTTTATAAAAATATTCATTTTTTTGTAGCTTAAAAGCACAAAATTATAACGATAAATATCTTCTCTTTTTAATCTTTGCGGTATAAAATTCTTTCATTTGTTCATGCCTTCAAAATTAAAAAAAATTTATAAAAGTTGATCTCTGTGTATGATAAAACGTTAATTTTACTCTGTGTTGTGCATCAAACCTATTTTTTGTCCTTTTAAATAATTTACATTATTCGGGATCAATGGAAAATAATCAACCGATCAATAGATAAATGATTAGGGATAATCGTGCTCGTTTGAACTCGATATTCGACATAACGGTGAACAAAGCGTGAAAATGACCGACACGTGTGTCTATACGTGCGTGTGATTAAACGCAACGCCGCATGCTTTTTGCATATTTGCATAAAACGAGATGAGTTCTCTGTACGCTAATGGGGCGTTGTAAATCTCCACGATTATAACATTTTGAAGCGTTGCGGGCGTTACACCATTGTATGCGCCGATTCGATACATTACGACAAATTCAATTCTCTGTCAGACCGGTTGGCCATTCGAATTTTGCAACAAATTGTACTTTATTATGCTACGAGTCATTAGTTACGTCCTACGTGTAGTGGTAATTAATGCTGGCGTTCGATTGTGGTTTTCGTGTGGTGGATAAACAGAGAATTTCGATAAATTTCGAAACGCGAATACTGTCGCACAAACGGAATGTATTATATTTTGTAATTTTACGTCTTGTATAAATTTTGTATTAAGGATTGTCCCGATAATATCTCAATTATTAGATAATATCGACACGGAAGGGATCGAATTAAATAGGTATATGTACTGAAATTTAATTAAAAATGATTTAAAATTTAATTAAAAACGAGTGAAAATTTAATTGAAATAATTTTAATAGTTTTTCGCATTTTTTCGAATTTATTTTCGTAATCCATCACGAAATAAATTTCAGAGATGGAAACACGGAAATAAAAAAAAGAGGATTTTTTTTACACTAATGGATTTTTTTATACATTTGCGTGTGTTTACTCTTCTCATGTTAATACGTGGGTTTGTTCGAAATTTGAATTTACGTAGCCGGTTGTTTTCGCAAATAACATTAATATGGAATTTTACGATTGATGGTGTTTCATTAAGTATGTGCCTTTCCTGAATAAGCGAAGCACTGATCTGCAGTACATTCTGTTTGTAATATAATTAAATAATTGTCGTATTGTGTTCGTGTGCACGGTATGTACGATCGTTAAATATCCACTAACCGGAACAATGACGAGCGATCGCTTTCGCGACAAGTGACCGTGACAACGTCACGGTTATGGCCGCTAGTCACTCGTAATGTATTGAAATCGCCAGTAAGATCGTCGAAATGACGATCGTTATCGGGCACGTGGCTGTGATTAATCGTTTATCTCTCGCGGTTCGATTATATATGGAAGCTGGCCATCCAAATTGAACGGGCTATGTTTGTAGCGTATTTGGTATTGTGCACGTTCAAACGCTCCTCCAATGTTCAATCGATCCCTTCGATTATTCTGGGATATAATACAATTACGGTCGGTTCTCGATTCTGATACGACCGCGAAATTGTACGATACTCGTCCATTAGTGTATTACGACTCATTGCGCGACTAATGTAATCGCGTCTATGTGTAAACTGGTTTGTATAATATAACCACATCTCTTTCGTTTTTTCCTCAGCTTCCATAATTTTTACATATTATTTTTATACATCCGATACGATTGCAACATTGAATTTCATCGAGCGGCTCAGGTAACACATGGAAATGCGATGGAAGTTCGAATTTCCTACTGGAACTCAATTTGTTTTCCATAAATCAATTTTTTTAGACTCGTAAGAAAATGTATTACCACAATAATATCATGGTGACTGGTATCTATCGCATATTTATTAACTATTTTTTGCACATTTATGTTGTCATTTATCTAATAGTAATTTATTTAGTTATATTTATTTGTTACTTTCAAGTAACATTAGAAATATTTTTATTATTATTTTTCTAACAAGAATGCAATCTACAAGTAATAAAACATTTTTATTTCAACAAACTATGAAATGTACAACATTTGTTTTTTTTTCTGTGAATACCGTATTAGTATCTTTTATAGAAAAAAAACTTTAAAAATAGAATTCGAGAAAATTGCTCGACTGAACGTATTATCACGGGCAATATGTCTGTTCTGGAATATTTTGTGATAGTATTCTCATGAGGATTTATGTTTTCAACTTAATTAATTGCTTGTTGGCTTTTACAAGAACGTTATTAGCTTATTATTTTATTCATGCAGCTTTGGCTTCCCCAGTGTATCGTATGACAAACTTTGCCTGCAAGATGATATTTTAATCATTTTTCTAATGAATTATGTACTATATGTGCGCGTTTTTGAGAAGATTAAACATTTTATGCATCACACGCATAGCATATTATAAAAAATATGGTCATATATACATATTAATTCATATAATTTGGAGGGTACACATATACATACATAAATAATCTGTAAAATAACTACAAATGTATATTTAAACACGAATACATATCTTTCTAACATTTAAATATATTAATTATCTAAAAGTTATATGTATATTTATTTAATATTTTATGTACATAATAAAGAATAATTATTGTGTGTGTGTGTGTGTGTTAATTAATTAAATAAGGGAAAACAATGTAATTTAGAGAGAGTAATAATAGTTTGTGTAATATATATAATAATATTTTCGACTTACTGGGGGGGTAATTAAACTAGTTCAGTATTTTTTTCTCACGTTTCTCTGGTGAAGTAAAACGTCGTGTTAGTAAAGTGGATCAATATTGTTTTCTTGTTTCCGTTGTCGACACCGAACTCGCTTCCGCGGCTGCTTCAACGTAATTTAATCAGGGATGCAATTCCGTCGAAGAGAACCGACAGACAAGGAAAGTTTGCTTCAACGGAGAGAATTACTTAATTACGGAACGGAACACCGAGCCGGCCCTCCGTCCTTCCGAATAGCTTCTTTATCTTTCCTCGTTTATTAAGTATGAGCAAGAAATCTCGCCAAATCATTTGCTAACGACGATGCTCTCGCGACCGGAAGTTATCGCGGCGCGATATATCGATCGCGTGAACACGACAAGGACAGATGTTGCGATTCGTCGCTGTTATTCCTCGCAGATGTAGCACTTGACACTTTATCGCTTTAGTATAATTGATGCCATAACTCTCGTGAGCCATTACGACGCGACGTCGCGATTGAGAGAGCTGTGTCATGTTCTTGCGAAAGGTGAATTAATCTCGTGGATAACACTAGTCGACGACAAGGTTTTCACAGTAAAGAGAATTGTAACTGACTTCTACAATCGTGAGATTCAAGAAACAAGATTTGATTGCCGCGTAAGAATTTCGCTCGTTTCTCTCGATCTCTTTAACGAACAGCCAAAAATATTATAATATACAAATAAAAGTGTATTGATATGTGTAAAATGAAAAATACTATAAAATGAACGAATAAAAATGTAATTATATTATAATTCCTACAATTACATTATTAAGTTAAATTATATCAGTAAAGTATGTCAAGGATAATCATTTTTTATTGGAAGATTTTTTCAAATTCCTTCAATTTATTTCCTCTCGCGAATTCTCAGTAAGGCTTCAGCCTTGACCTCAAAGCTTTTCCAACTTTTATTCTCTGCACCAACGAGAGATTCGAGGGTTCCTTCATTCAATCACAGTTGACTTTACCGGTACACGTCTAGCAGCATTGCCTTCACGTGCAATCGATATATATATATATATATATATGGTATATACATATAGAGGAGCTTTTCTCCTTTAGCGATTTCAATTTTGGTCGACTATCGTCTCGGCTGCTGTCGCTGCTTCTCGGGCTATTCGAACACGTTTAAATATGTAGAGAGGAAGCGGTACATTGTTAGGAACACGTTCGGTTCGCCTTCATCGAACCGTTGTATGCTTATATCAGGTCGATTTCAAAACGTAACCGAGTTCTCCGACCAAGTCTAGATATTTGGGTGAGATATATTCTTCGTCTCCTATTGTTCAATTTTGTCGGTTCAGACAGGCAAGAGTTTCGATTAAATTTATTTTGAGCGATTCAAGGATTACATTAATATTATTGTATTTTTAACTTACGATAGGGTAACTCTCTCCGGTATATACGCCGCGCTGGGATTTACGCCGCGGAAGTCAGAAAAAATAGGAGTGGGGGCAACTACTATGTTACATGCCTTTATGTTATATTAGTATTATAAGTTATAATTTTAGCTTCTTACTGTTAATATTAATGAAATTATTGTGGGTTGAATCGATTTGTCACTGTGTGTGTGTGTGTGTGTGTGTATAACAAGTAGCATCATCATAAATTATAATCTACATAAAATGATTACTGTAAGGCGTGTAAAAGATCTAGTGGTTATTTCGTGATACATACGTGTAAAGGAATAGTAAAGCATGTTGTATAGCAAAATACAAGTGCTTTGCTTTCGTATTCTTTGTTTAGTTTGTTGAAACCCTTGCATTTTTGCCATATAACCCACCCATTATCTATATGTAGCAAAAATGCAAGATTTCAAAAAGTTTATTTTTTAATACACGAAAACTAAATATTTTGGATTTCTAATATTTTTTTCATAGTAGTGTAGACAATACAAAGTTTTTACTGATATAGTTCATTTATTTTAAACATAGTAAATAATACTTAATAAATTAAGTTTTTGATAGGTGCGGCGTATATACCGAAGTTACCCTATACGTATTGGTTGAAATATTAAAGATACATTCTTATATATAGAATCGAATTTTTAAAAAATTACACTGAAAAAAATGCATGTAATTTTACATGGAAAATGGGGTAAAAGCAGGGATCATGGAATAGCTTTTTTTAAATTATAATAACATTGCTCCGATATAAATGCATATGAAGACTTAAAATTTACACAGAACTCTTGAGGAATATGTTAGCTACAACATCCAATAAATGAAAGTCGCCAAAATTTAAGTCCAACGTCAATATTAACAAAA
>NW_017299069.1:409026-417744 GCF_001594075.2 Trachymyrmex cornetzi
CGATGAAATTTTGACCATAGTAATAAATAACACAATAAATGAAGTCCAAATTTGTAATACAATAATAATTTGTAATACATAATACAATTGATTCTATAAGAATAATCTATAAGAATAATCTATAATCTTGACGCAAATATAAGCTGCTAATATGAACATAACCTAAAATCTCCTGACGTAACGAAAATGAATAAATGTTAATTGTAGCAAAACGGTTGGTCGGACCGAGTTCATTGTTTGTTATGACATGTTTGGTAACAGTTGCAATAACTTTCAGCGATTGCCGCCAGATTGCAATACTTTGTTTAAAAAATAAGCTACTATTCCATATTAGTAGCCTATGCAATAATCCCTGATTTTATCCTACATGTCTATGACCGGAAAATTACCCAAATATGATTGAAAATTTACAATTTCCAGTAAATTTCCAATCATATTTACGTAATTTAAGTAATTTTCTGGCCATAAACATGTAATTTCCATGTAAAATTACATGCATTTTTTTCAGCGTAGTAATTACCTAAATGCTTTTTTTAACTTTGCACGAAATATACCTAGATAATCGCTAAGGTCTGGTTGGTAAGTGGAATTTCTAACTCGGCATCTTCTTTCGGTAAAACACGACGGGACATTAACGAATGGAATACCCTTCGTTCGTTCGTGGAGTTTTGCGCGATATAGAGATACTTCGCGAAGCAAAGTGTACGTATCGATCGCGAACGTAGTCTGTACGGCAGGCACAAAGTAATTAGAAGTTTATTTCGCAACTGTGTTGTGAAAAAACTTCTCCACCCATAAGAGCGAGAGAGATTACGTTGGGATTCTTTTGGCTGTCGAAATATCGGGTTTTCAGCATTTCCCGTATTAACGTTAACTACTCCTTTTTTTTTATTGACCGGATGATGCTGACCATAAAACTCCATTGATCCTTGGTCTTATCCGGCTGTACGTGCATGTTCTGCCGTGACGTCATTACGAGCTTAGCGTGAATAACTTCTCGAGTAGGTACTCATTCATAAATGTCTGCACAGATTTTTACATTCCCAAGATAAAATTGTATAACGGATCTGAAGACACATTAGTGTCATAATTATATACGCGACATGTGCGCAAGCATGAAAGAAATAGAGGAATACGATAAAATGGCAGTTAAGAAAATTATCAATATATGAAATCTCGTATTATGTAATATATATATATATATTTGTTTTTACGAAAATTGATATTATTTACAATGTTGATTACAGAGGTATATTACTGAAGCAAACAATTAATATACAATCTCAAAATCAATATTGAGTAATGAAATATATTCAATTCACAAATGTTTTATAATTATGAAATAATATCAAAATTAATTAAAATAATCCGTTTATTTCCGGGAATATAACTTCATTTTGATTTTTTGTTTACCTCTGTATATAATATAATTTATTTATTCTTATTTTTCTACATGCAGTTAAAGGTTAATTGCAAAGAGCAGAACCGTTATCGAACATAAAGGTTTTTTTTTTATCAAAAATTGATAAAGTGGAAGATGAGAACGTAACCACGAATGGACGTTCCGCCAGGAAAATCAATATCGCGCCTCTAGCAAAACGAGAAGATAATTAACATAGAAAATTCCATCCAATTTGCCGCGGTACTCCTCCGCAAGTTCGTCAATATATTCTCGGCAAACTTGAGAGTTCGCCGTTCAGAAAAGACAGACAGGTAGTTAGATAGAAGATTTAGATTGAGCGCACGGGAAGTTTCATAAAGGGCATTAACAGAAAATTACAAAAGACTTTGTTAACAGGATAGCGATAAATAAAACATAAAAATTAAGAGACGATACAAGAGTGTTAAAAATTAGATAGGAATATCGAAAACTTGCATTAGAAGATGAGAAGAAAAAAGGTGCCATTTTTTAATTAAATAAGAGAATTCCTATATTTGATTAAAATGGATCTTATAGCGTTTTTCACTGGCAGAGTTAGTGCGCACTCAGTGCACTTTAAAGCCATTGTACACAAATCGACGTAAAGACGTATGTTTAATAAAAATATATAGAAATGAATTAAACCGCGAAATCCTCAATACATTTTATTATGCTATTTGATAAAATATACATTGGGTATTTTACTAATTGAGATATCTCACTTTTACTTTCAGATTAGGTTAGTGTTTAAACAACAGCTTTAATATGCACTGAGTGCACATCCAGTTCCGCCAGTGAAAAATGCTATTAGTGTTCCTGTGTGAATTTATATACATATTTGTAAATCATGCGCCGACATTTTTTTCGGTTTTAAAACGCAATCATGAGAAGGATCAGAGCAATAATATCACTTTATTAAATTAACAGATAATTTAATAATTGTTGATGCTAATAAGTTCTCTGTAAGAATATTAATGATCAGATGTCAATGAGAATCTTACATCTATAAATAATTTTATTGCGAAAAATGTTTCTAACAGGAACAGTTTGAATCTGGAACTCCCGACTTTCTGGGACGGGCGTTATATCAATTCGAGGTCATACCACGAAAGTACTATTATTTTTTATTAAAAGATATATCCATTGGCTCTCAATCATTTGTGTGTGCGTTTTCAAAAGTTCGAAGGAACGAACGGCATCCGTGAAGTGCTTTATACAAGAAGTACGTGGGCCATTAGGAAGGGAAAAGAGGCGCATTCCGCTTGTGTGGTTGATGGATACGCAATACGTGTTCGGCATTACGAGAGACGAAACTCGCGAAAGTACTCGCGAAATATTACTTCGGCGGTGGCTGTGGCGGCTGCGATGGCGAACCTACATAGTTTTCCGATAGAAACGTTCGTTCGTCTGTAATGTCCCCGGCGATGAAACCCAGCAATCGTTTTTATTTTAGGAATCGCTCCCCGACGTATGCTGAATTTTGCATGAGTAACCTCAAATTGTTTCCCGACATAGAGTTGTTATTTGAAAATACATTAGACACGACATATTAAACACACACTATGATATCAATAATTTATCCTTTTTTAGTATCTGTATTTTAGAATGTTTGATGATATTAATTTTATGAGATTTTTGAAGAGTTTATTACTCTCTAAATTCGTTGAAATGGAATCTCACTCCGAGAAAATTGAGCCTGCAATCTCGAAAAATAGTAACTCAATTTTCTATCTTTAACAGTTATATAGATTTCACTGTTCAGACTGCAACAATTCACTCTAAAAGTTTTAAAGAGTACTGAATCATAAAATAAAAATTTATTCGCATTATTTTATTCTTATTATTTTATCATTTGAAGTATTTCAAAGACTTAATAATATTTTCCGATATCAATTGTAAATAAACACAGAATTTATTTAGTATGTCTACGTATTTATATATACAAACAGTAATATGTATATTATACATTATTCTCTTCATTATTAAAGGCAGTGGTTTTATTCCGGTGCGGCTATTAAAAAAGAGAAAAAGATTCGTATTAGAAGCACTGCATATTTGGCAGTTAAACGAAATCCGCTGACCCATGTGGTGATACTCACGTACGGAGATTGTACAGGTAAGGGATCAGTTAACAATCTTTCGCTCATTTGTGCAGCGGTAAGCGCGACGGACGTTATTAGTTCCGGAGGCGGAAATGCCGAATTCCCCATTGTTCCGCCGTTGCAATTATCTGACCTCTCCACCCCCCTTTTCCTCTCTTTCCGACCACCCTCTTCCGCCGACGGTACGATCGGTACACATCTACATATACGCGTATATATGTTATCAACCCGGTAATTCGTTACGAGTGTGCCATTTAATTGGGGACCCATTCACCTAATTACCTAGCTATCGCAACTGCCCTTTCCGTTCCAACCTCTCTCCTGAATCTACGTTCAATCATTGATAATTAGTCATCCAGGAAACAGCACAACTTCTACAGAGATATCTTTTCCCACGGAAGAACTATTTCGAATTATAAGTAGAAATTAGATCTACAAGAATAAATCAAATAAGAGAAAGAATGCTATTTTCGGTCGAAGCGAATCTTGGTGTTTAATGATATTCATATATGTTTTTGCAAATATTTTTTAGTTCTATGATATATAGAGAAATATAGAGTTGAAATTTTATATTAAAGATAATAATAAACTAAATATAGAATTGAAAAATGTATTTACAAAAATTTGCATTATCATCAAAATCCGTTTCGACCGAAAATAGGATTTTTTCTCCTAAAATATATAATTATTTTGCTTTGTAACTAACCGCCAGTATGTCATGTACATTGGCGCATATCAACACGCGATAGTATGCGAGCTGTGTGGGGACAGTGGCAATAAAGAGACAAATAAATTGAGTTTGATCTTTAAATGCATAAATCGATAATTGCTCCGATTTTAATATTAATTAATTGCACATATGTATATTTTATATCTATATCTGTATATAAAATTATACATATATGCAATATTATATACCGACATATAAAAAAATTAATTTTATAATAAAATATATTTAATAATACAAATTAAAAAAATAATCTATTAAAATGTATTATTACTTGAACTTTATATAGATATAATTATTATTGCTTAATTACAATATTTAAATCAAAGCTGAAATTTGTTTGAAAATAAAATAAATTTGTGCGCGGGTAAAATAAAGTTTGGCAATAAAAAGAAATTTATATCTGACACTTATTTCTGATAAGCTAACATAAGTTAGAAGCAGTGACGCGAGAAAGTAGAACACGATCTCTCGAAAGTTAGGGTTAAAGGACATTTCCCGAAACGATATATTTGCGATCTTATGCTCTACTGCACGATATCCTACGTATTTATACGGAAGAGACTATTCCGTATCCTCTGAACATTCCTGTACCACCTGTTTCTGTTGGTAATAATTAACAGTTAACTTAGATTTAGTGCCCACTGAACCATGTAACATTGGCTAATGTTCATTACTGGTTTCAGACTGTTTCGTAAAGCGTTGGTTATAATGGAGGTGCTTACGTCGATAAACTAAATGTGCTCGTTGTGTGTAACAAAATACTTATTCATCATGTTACAACATAAATTAGTATTACGTTTCTCCATTCTACAATTTTGTTCTAATATTAGCTTGGCCGCTATCTGTCCTATTATAATTTTTGAATAAACATAAAATTTCTTATTATATTTCATAACTTGAAAAAGTTCAATTTGTTCTATAACTTTACGAAATTTTTTATAATTTATTGTATTTTACCTAACTATTTTTAAAATGTTTCAGTGCGAATGTTTCTATATGATTTTCGTTCTCTATCCGTGTATCGAATCGAACTTTCATTCTTACATTTTCTGCGTGCGAGAATCATTTCGAAAAGTTTAAATTTTATTACAGAAACGTTATTTTTCTGTTGCTTTTCATCACTAGTCGCGATAGTTAGAGATCTAATATGCAAGCGTTATATTTTAGATGACGTTTGGACTGACAGGGGATTAATTTCAACAAGATTTCATGTTCTGCGTAGCACAGATGACTCTGCAAAACGCAGAAAAGTGGCTGTGCCGAGTTATCTCTTTTGCTACGTACACGAGAGTACAATTCTGCGCGCGAGTATCGTTTCGTCTCGAATGTCCCTGATAACAATATAATTCCTGGCTGCTCTTTTCCCCAGGGACACAAGCTCGGATTAAACTCCCGCGCGTGGATTTTCCCGAAAAGCACCATTCTCAGCCTTTTCATGGACAAACTCGCCGCTTTATGTCGGTAACTACAAAATCATTTTCAAACCGAAAAGTTTCATCCAGATAGCAAAGTAATTTGTAAAATTATTTGCTTTAGATTGTCTCGAAACGAGTGCTTTAAATAGTTATTCTGTTTAAACATATTTATTGTCCAATCTGAAGATGAAATTATTCAATAATTTCGGAATATTGAATTTTTAGAAAGTTTAAATCGATAAACGATAGGCACATCTATCTACATTAATAAAATATTTAAAATTTTATATTTTAATCGTGTACTTACTTTAATTAAAAATTTCAGTGTGCAGTGTTAGTTCAAGATTTAAATTATTAATATAAAATTTATGTGTGTTGTGTTATTCAATGTTATAGTTATATATATATAACTATTTAATATTAATTTTAAGTTCTAATAGGTATATATTTAATGACGAAAATTAAAAAGATAAATTGAATTAAATTATCTGCTCATTAAAAGCAAATTTATCTCATAATTTTCTTATAATTTAGAACTCGGTAATCGAGCGGTATTTTCTCCAGAGATTAAGCGTTTAAAAAATTCGAGTCGTCGGAGGATCGTATTATAACGGGAAGGAAATTGCACCAGATCCGCGACACGCTGTATGTCGTTGAGCGAAAATTAATATTGAGTAAAATGCAATCGGCCTTGCCCGACTGGATTACAGAGTGAACCTATTGAGGCACAGCAGACTCCGAGAGACAGGGCGGTGCTGTATGCCGGGTTTAAACGAAACCCACGTAACGTTCTCCGGCCTCCCTTTATATTTTCCAGGACGTGTACAGCCGTCCGAAAGCCGCTTTTCCATTCGCTCGTTCTGAATGGAGGGAGCCTTCTTATTCGCTCACACCGACTACCCACACAGGACCGAGATGGTATGGTCCGTATAAGCTAGACTACTTCTATTGTATCACTGGAAATTCCGGTATCAGCCAGCCAACGGAGATAAATATTACATTTTTACATATTACACCGAATATCTCGGGTGGTATCTACCAGACACAGAATTTTCCATTCCTTTTGTATTTGTGGATTCTTTGAAGAGATGAAAGTCGATCTTTCCATGAGAAAAATTTTGTCTAGCATATTACAATGTACATAATTCTCAAAACGAAACATGTCTATAAATATATGGCTTTGGACTGTGAAATTTTTATCAAGATAGTTTCTGGAATTTTTTCGGGAGACGAATAATTTTTTCAACATAGGGTAACTCCGGTATATATGCCGCACCTATCAAAAACTTAATTTATTAAGTATTATTTACCGTGTTTGAAGTAAACGAATTATATCAGTAAAAACTTTGTACTATCTACTGTGCTATAAAAAAAAAATATTAGAAATCCGAAATATTTATTTTTCATATTAAAAAGTAAACTTTTTGAAACCCTTGCATTTTTGCTGTATATCCCATAGGGATGAGATATATGGCTCATAGGGGAAGGGGGGGGGGGGATGTACGGTTCATGAAAAATTTACAAATAATACATATAAATAAGATGTAAAATGATATAATAGCTTATAAAATATGTTTATAAAGTTTTATTAAGGAATTGATTAAAAATGATAAATATGTATATGAAATAATAAATAATAATTATAATCTTCCTACCTATATTACAAGTGTTATGACATGAGGTACATATTTCATATAATGTGTTTATTGCATTTAGTGCACTGAATTCCATCTGCGCACTTTGTACACTTTGGGCATAAATCCCGCTCGCTAAAAATGCCGTATATCCCAAACAGGTGGGATATACAAGACAACAAACTAAACAAAGAATACGAAAGCAAAGCACTTGTATTTTGCTATATAACATGCTTTATTTCACTACGCGTATGTATCACGAAATAATCACTAAGCTTTTACATGCCCTACAGTAATCATTTTACGTAGATTATAATTTATGATGGCGTTACTTATTACGGTGACAAATCGATTCAATTCACAATAATTTTATTAATATTAACAGTAGTAAGAAGCTGAAATCATAGCACAATATAACATAAAGGCACGTAACAGAGCAGTTGCGGGAAAGTTACCCCCACTCCTTCTATTTTTTCTGACTTTTGCGACGTATTTGCTGGAGTTACCCTATCACGCAACGGTCTAGGGTAGACCAGGGCGAATCGGATCATTATAAGCTTTGAGACAGTTATCATTACCTTTTTCTTTCATGCGATCTGTTTTATCATACTAGTTACTTTCGTGTGCTCCCTCTGCAGCGGAAACAACAGAACAATTTTATATTGCGTGTGATTCAATGTCAATCGATGATATAAGCACAGAGGTCGCGAATGGCACGAAGAAATTTCGTCTTTCATATAAAGTCACGATCTCGATTTTGTGAGTTTATAACGAAAAGGTATGTTGAAATGTATGTGTAAATTATAATGATTTTTGCAGTGTATAGTATATTTTTCTAAAGCAGTCTAGTAAATAGTTTAATAATATTGTTACGTCCAAACCCTTGGTCATAAAAATCTAGGAGATAATAAGAGAGAATGGAGAGGGACGGTATGGAAGGACGGTTTGACTCAAGCTCACAGGTATATGTATAGAGGCGAATAACTATGAGTCGCACGCACCTTTTCGGTCTAGGAATATGAGTCAACGTCCAGAACGGACGCTATGACACCTGTTTCGATAGACAGTGCGTCGATCCTACTTTTTGGGACTTAAGTCAAGGAACTTAATTCTTTTGACACCCAGGACTGGACCTCGTGCGATCTCAGGTATTAAACGGGAACGGGATTCGAGGGGGCGATTTAAAAATTAAATGCGACTTGGAGGAATCTTTGGTTGAGAATTACAAACTTACATTTATTCAATAAAATCGAAAAACTAATTTACGTGATTAATTAAAATTATGTTTATTTACAGTAATTCTTTTTCTAGTAGCAAAATTGTGATTGAGTGTGTGTGTGTGTCGCATTTTTTGGTCATTACAATATTAGATGTGTGTGTGTGTGTGTGTGTGTGTGTGTGTGTGTGTTTGCGTGTG